>NC_054381.1:45256268-45556268 GCF_017654675.1 Xenopus laevis
GGGCATTTAGCAAAGGTACCACCCTAGGCTGGGGTGGAGCAGGGAAGGGGGTATTCTCCTTTGAAAGATTAACCAATAGGTACAATTGTCTGTGTTCATTCTACTAAGCATTTGGGTGATTCTAAATACTGAAGAATAGTAATGGGCAAATCTGACCCATATCACTTCACTGAAATTAGCTGAAATGTATTGAAGTCATTCACCCATTGGAGCCTATGGGCGTAATTTTGCAAAAAAAATAAAAATAAAAAAACAAAAAAAAAATCGCTCAACACTACTGAAGAATGCTCAGTGGTTTTGCTGTATTCTCTGCATCCAAACAAAAGTTGCAAACAAATCCCATTTTATAACATTTCTGAGTCACATTCTGCTGCCGAATCCCATGAAGACTTCCTCAAGCAAAGAAAAAAAATGTAAATTTTGAATATTTTATAGACAATCTTTGACACCTCTGGAGACACAGTATGTGCTACTAAAAAACAATGTACGTGACCTCTTCAAATCGCAATGGTGAAATAGAATTCACAAATCTTTCACATAGATGATCTTTGACACCCTGCCACACAAGTAGACCTAAAAACTATTGTTCAACATCTAATTAATTGTTAAAGATTCCCATAAGCATCCCATACTATTTTTAGGTAGTATGCTATAAAAAGTGTATCACCGTTATCACACTTCTTTTTTTTTACAGAAGCAGTATGCACTTTGACTGGGAGTCCCTGTTTTTTTATAAAAATGGGTGTCCCCAGTACGAGATCTATGTTTTCCATTCAACTGCAATTTGTTGCAGCCCTCATTGTCAGTACTTTACTAGACTTGTTTTGAAGTGCAGCATTTTTAGTAACTGTTTTTGGTCCATCACACCGCTGCAGACTATTAAAGCTCCACTCCAGATGTGTTAGTGTGGTTTGGAAGCAAACGTTTGTATGCATGAATACAGATTCAGACAAATGTAATATACAGGAAAATGTAATATATATGAGATATAAATGCAGAAAACAAAGTATATGTGTGTGTATATAACACCTGAGTGAAGTCTGCAAACATATTAAATATTATAGCACAGCAATTTGCAAAAAAAATACATTTTCTTGCTGTCCCCATGCTCAGTCCATTTGGTAGATATTAAGCTATTTTTAGCTTAAAAATGTTATGCATAGTTCAGTTATAGGGCTAGCAGTCATTGCAATTTATCAATTGGCATTAAGTGAACCCAAGCACAAGTACCTTTATAAGTCCTTGCTGGGTGCATAAATTATTTAAAATCTCAGTCATAGATTATTAAGATACACCGCCATTTATAGGTTTTTTTATGTACCTCACTGCAGGATGCTACAGCTCTGTGCAGAGGAGTCAACCATTTGCTGTCTTTGGCATTTACTCTAGCTCCTGTAATAAACATGTGGGAAAAACGTTAGTATTTCAGCAATGCAATACATTCCTGCTACATACTTTGTTTATACATTAAAACAGCCCTATAAATAAAGAAAAATTCACTGTATTCAAAACAAATCATAAAAATAGGTTAAACACCATAACGACTATGCATAAACAAAACATATGACATGGTTAGTTTAAGTAATATTTGTCCATAAATCATTAACAAAGTAGCCAAGACCCTCCAAAAGTGCCCTGCAGCAACAGGGAACAGGGAACATTTGGTCTTCTCTTAAAATATAATATCGTGTATTTGCATGGTTTCTAAGAAATGTAGGGATCTACCTTCACTGCAGACATTTAGGAGCCTTGCATACTGCTAAAGGACCCAGGATCCAGCAAACAAAGCACTACTAAGCCAAGTAACATTTTACTGAAAGTTAATACTTTACTAGATCGGTTTGTTAAAGGAGAAGGAAAGCTACGGAGGCATTTTATTGCCAATAGATTAGCTGCAATAGTGCAAGCTAGAATGCTATATTTATGCTGTAGAATTTTTTACCATACCTGAGTAAAAAGCTCTAGAAACTCTGTTTGTTTAGGATAGGAGCTGCAGTATTAATGTGGTGTGACATCACTTCCTGCCTGAGTCTCTCCCTGCTCTGGGCTCAGATTACAGTAGAGAAGGGAGGGGTGGGGGGGAGAGGAGCAAACTGAGCATGCTCTTGCCCAGGGCAATGAGGTTTAAGCTGAAGGCAGGAAGTCTGATACAGAAGCCCATGTGTACACAATTGAAGGAAAGAAATGCTGTGTTTCTTTTGACAGGGGACTCAGAGCAACATTACTTTGGGGATTTACTGGTATATTTAGAAGGACCTTTCTGATAAGGCTTACTTAGTTTTAACCTTTCCTTCTCCTTTAAATAGGAAGAATTAAAACAAACGTATGGCACTACATGAGGGAGGCCAGCAGCTTACAACAAAACATGACATGAAACGAACAAACAAATCTGATACATTAGAAAGCCACTTTAAGGCTCTTTAGAAACACCCAAAGGAAAAATCAACCTAATAAATTGGCACTTTTAAACTAAAACATTTTTCCCCATTCTACATACAGCCAACTTTTGGGTCCCTATTTTTAATTAAGAAAACATTTAAACTAAAGAATTTCAAAGAAATATTTGTATGCCACTATATTTGCTTTTTTTATTTACACTAAAACAACAAACTTTTATGTGACAGTAAAGGTTTATGGCTAGTATTAAAAATATTGTATTGTTGAACGCTTCCTGCACAGGCTGTTCAGGTGCTGTTTATTCTAGTTAACCTTAATATTCATGCAAATAGCAAGAGAATAATAGCTAGGAGACATGTACACTTTGCATCAGCTAAAAACATTTTTTTATATAGTTAACTATCTACCTCTATAACTAACTCTCTCTCTCTCTCTATCTCTCTCTCTCTCTCTCTATAACTCTCTCTCTCTATAACTCTCTCTCTCTATAACTCTCTCTCTCTATAACTCTCTCTCTCTATAACTCTCTCTCTCTCTCTATAACTCTCTCTCTCTCTCTATAACTATCTCTCTCTCTATAACTCTCTCTCTCTCTATAACTATCTCTCTCTCTATAACTATCTCTCTCTCTCTCTATAACTATCTCTCTCTCTCTCTATAACTATCTCTCTCTCTCTCTATAACTATCTCTCTCTCTCTCTAACTATCTCTCTCTCTCTCTAACTATCTCTCTCTCTCTATAACTATCTCTCTCTCTCTATAACTATCTCTCTCTCTCTATAACTATCTCTCTCTCTCTATAACTATCTCTCTCTCTCTATAACTATCTCTCTCTATAACTATCTCTCTCTATAACTATAACTCTCTCTCTCTCTATAACTATCTCTCTCTCTCTCTCTATAACTATCTCTCTCTCTCTATAACTATCTCTCTCTCTCTATAACTATCTCTCTCTCTCTATAACTATCTCTCTCTCTCTATAACTATCTCTCTCTCTCTCTCTATATATATATACTGGTATAGGACCGGTTATCCAGAATGCTCGGGACCTGGGGTTTTTCGGATAACGGATCTTTCCGTAATTTGAGTCTTCATGCCTAATGTCTACTAGAAATTCATTTAAACATTAAATAAACCCAATAGGCTGGTTTTGCTTCCAATAAGGATTAATTATATCTTAGTTGGGATCAAGTACAAGCTACTGTTTTATTATTACAGAGAAAAAGGAAATAATTTTTAAAAATTTGGATTATTTGGATAAAATTGAATCTATGGGAGACAGCCATTCCGTAATTCGGAGCTTTCTGGATATCGGGTTTCCGGATAAGGCATCCTATACCTATATAAGCTTTTTTTTGGGGGGGGGGCTGCAGAAATTTTATCACACTTCATATATCCTTTAACAGTATCAAGGACAAGATATTTTGCTTATATACCATATAAACAAGATAATGTTATATCTTTAAAAATATTGTATATACTAGGTATTGAGCAACATAAACGGATAACCCTCAAGTTTTTATATGCAGGCCATAGAATTCAGCAACATGGTGTTCTTATTGAATTTGTAGCAGGAAATAGAGTGGCTTATAGACAAATAATATGAAAACAAACATACCAGATAAAATAAGAAGCTCGATAATTTCAGCATCTCCGAGATATGCAGCAGCATGAAGTGGGGTTCTTTTTTCATTATCCTGAAAAGTAAAAATATACAATGCTATTAAAATAGCATTAGTTTTAATGAGTTTAACAGTAAAGGCATGAATCACATTGAAAAATGTGTGCCGGTATAACATGACTAATGTACATCAGTTGCCGCTCACTGCAATGCCACCTGAATAATAAGCAAATATTAAATTGTAAAAAAAAAAAAAAAAATTGCTCCTTATGTTCATTAGACACTTTAAAAGAGAACATGAAGTATTGCTAAAATCTATAAATATTTTATAGGGCCCAAGATCATAACAACAGGTATATGGGCATTTGGATCGCGAGATATCAACGAATAGATGTGGTCAGCGAGCAGCCGGAATTTTTACCCCTGCCCAGATATCAACTGGGGAAGCCCGTCGGGGGGCCCCACACATAGGCCAATTAGCTGCTGACTCGGTCAGTTGCCAGCTTGTATCGGCCGTGTATGGCCAGCTTTAGGGTGACCATACACGGGCAGATTAAAGCTGCCGATATCAGTCCTTTACACCGATTCGGCAGCTTACTTGCCCGTGTAGGGGGCGTTGCAACGGGTCTCCCCTATTGATATCTAACCAAGATATCGATCAGGCAGGTTAATTTTTCTTTGCCATCGAATACCGCATCGCAATACTGTTGATGCCGTCCTCTTCCTGTCGGCACCTATTGTCAGCATTGTAATCCGATCATTTGGCCCTAGGGCCCTGCCTTTGGTGGGCTTATCAGGTTAAGATCCGCTTGTTTGGCGGATCTTATAGTGTACAGCCACCTTTAGATAAGATTACCAGAGCACTGATAAACAGATGTCCATTATGCAGGGAGTTATACGTGCACTGTTAATACAATGACCAAATATGGAGTAGCCTAAATGTCACTGTCTGCAATGTTTTGGATGCACACATAAAAGTTGCCTCAAAAACAAGTAATTAGACTTCGGTTAAAGAATCTGGGCAAAAAGGCACGCAGTTCATTCCTTCTTGGACCCTCTGGCAAACTATGAGCCACACAGTGCTGCGCAATATGTTGGTGCTTTAAAAATAAATAATAAATCCATATCTATCTGGATGCATTCGTATTATATCTGCAGTAGTGATGTGAAGATTGAGATTCTCGAGTCTACGTACACCCTCCCAACCCTAATCCAGCCTGCTCCGTTCCCTGTATTTATAGACCCGCGCCCACCCCACCATGATGTCACAAAAGGGGCAGGGAAGGCGAGACTCTATAAATTAAAGGGCCTGAAACTGGCAGTGTGAGGCGACCCGAAGATTTTTTGGCAGCCGGTCTGAACCCGCCCCACCAGGGGGTCCTGTGGGTTTTGGGGCGGCCAGCACATCGCTAATCTGCAGGCAGCCTGCTCTGGATGTCTTATTGCGTCAGAAAAGCAGTATTCCCTAATTGCAATTGTTTTGTTATTGATAGAAAACATTGACTTCTCCTTGAATTGGTACCAGAGAGGGCATCTGAAATCAAAGCAGTGGGAGGCACAGTATGTAAGATGTTCCACAGCTTCTATGTAATAGAGAGCATTATAGGACCACCCAAAGACGCTTCACAGATGCAGTAAAACAGGTGCAGAGATCCACTACGTTCTAGTGTATTCATGAGATGACAGCCCCACATTCCCGATTTCCCTTTGTTGAATGGCAAAGGAACTGAAACAGTGTGAAACTTTTCTGGGTTAAAACACCTCAGTAGGGCAATAGTCCAGGCATAACCAAAGCATAAATGACCATATCAATAAACCTAAGAAGTATTATTTAAAGGGGTTTTTCAATTAACTTTCAGTATGATATAAAAAGTGATGCTCAGACAATTTGGAATTGGTCTTCATTTTTTTTATTTGAGGATTTTTTGTGTTATTTAGCAGCTTTCCAGTTTGCCGTTTCAGCAATCTGGTTGCTAGGGTCCAAGTTACCCTAGCAGCCATGCACTGATTTGAATAAGAGACTGGAATATGAATAGGAGAGGCCTGAATAGAAAGATGATTAAGAAAAAAACAGCAAAAAAAAAAATCTGTAGCCTTACACAGCATTTGTTTTTACATTTGAAAGCTTCAACATAAAAATAAATAAATAAATAATGAAGACGAATATAAAAGTTGCTTAGAATTAGCCATTCTATAAGATAATAAAAGTTAACTTAAAGGTGAACCACCTCTTACATTTTCTAAGCCCCTACAGTGACATATTCTGAGTAAAAGGGGTAGGTTTATCAAAAAGTTAAGTTAGAGATCACCACAGTCCTCTAGAGTGAAATTCTGCCACTCACCATTCATTTCTATCGGATTTTTAAAAGAGTATTTTTCAATGGGTGTAAGTGAAAGTTCATCCTTTGATAAACACGCCTTTCAAAATCACATAGAAATGAATAGAGAGTGGAATTTCACTCTAGATGACTGTGGTGATCTTTAACTTCACTCTGATAAATATACCTCAATATCTCAAAAGAACATGTCCACATTAGACCTACAGCATTACAAAGGCAAGATCAATAAGGCAGTGCTGGAAACAAGACTTCCAAATTCCTCTGGTGTCTAGCATACAAAGAATAGAAGCATCACAGAAGAGCTATGTTACCCAAAAACTAGCCTAGATGCCACCTGATTCTCTTTCCATTATAAATTCTCACCTTGAGACCTATTAAGCCTTAAATCAAGCCAACTCCCACTCAAGAAGATAAAGTCTGTCCTCTACCCCAAAATTCACTGCACTGAAACTTATCTACAAGGTTGGAAAAAGGCACCTATCCTTCAGGTCATTGAGCTTACTATAGCAGTGGGGGTTCTGCCTGTCCAAGAAGCCATCCAAGCACTTCTTAACAGCATTAAATACATCTGCCATCACAAAAAAAGTCTACAGCCTTGCTGCCCTCACAGAGAAGAACTTCGGGTACAAAAGAAAGAGAAAGTGCAGATAGACAATGACGTCTGACCTAATGTGACCCAGGCAGATGTGAGATTTAGGTCAATGTCAAAAATGTTTTCAATCGTGGTTCTTTTTTAAGCAGAACTGTGGAAATAATGTCTTTCTAAACTAGTGGCCACTTGAATAGAGTGAGAAATGGGCTGCTAATAGCAGACACTTGTGTAAATACTGTACATGTGTTATCATAGGGTCATAATGATTTTGTCACATTCTCTAGCAAAAGCTGCCTACATAACGGATATTGAACTGAATGGGAAGCAGCTGTTGGGGAAGGGTGTCCGGATGACAGAGGTACTCCATGGGAGGTTACAGTGTATATTTAGTTAGTGGTACTATAATCCAATACAGAAGATATACAGAAGATAATGACCCTTTGTGAAATATACCATACAAATATTGTCTCAGTTACACAATAATAAAGAGTACCAATATGACCACAAATCCTTCCTGATTTTTAAAAAGGAAAATAAAAGGTACAGGTATGGGACCGGTTATCCAGAATGCTTGAAAACCTGTGGTTTTCCAGGTAATGGATGTTTCCATAATTTGAATCTTCATACCCCAAGTCTACTAGATAATCATGTCTTAGTTTGGATCAGGTATAAGCCATAACAGCTTGAGCACCAGAAATTTAATCTTAATCAAATTTTAAGGATTCGTTCGGCCAGGCATGAGGATTCGGGCGAATCATGATGAAAAATGCAGAATCCTGGACGAATACTTGGATTTGGTGCATCCCAACTAATTATATCTTAGTTTGGATTAAGTACAAGGTCCTGTTTTATTACAGAGAAAAAGGAAACCATTTCTAAAAATTTGGGTTATTTGGATAAAAAGGAGTCTATGGGAGATGACCTTTCCATAATTCTGAGCCTTATTGATAACGGGTTTCCAGATAGCAGGCCCAATACCTGTATATACAAATAGTGTAATGCAGCCAGCAGTCAAGCTGGAGTGATATTTTTAAGCAATCATAGCATACTGCAGTAAAAGAGGGGAGAAAGGAAATAGTTTGAAAAAAATATATGAATATTGCTGGTTCAAAAAAAATTAGGAATTGTAACATTCTAGTACATGGTCTTTATAATCTTCCCTCCTCCGCTCACAAAAACCACACTTTATATATTTTCCTGGAATCCAACTCATTTTGCTGTACTAAATAAAAGTGCTCAATCTATAACAGCGGGTAGATTATTATTTGCTGCAAAATCTACTTTCACATACATAAATACCTTTATGGTATACAATGAATTTTTCTACACCCTCTGCTAAAAATAAAAGTCTTTACAGCAGGTTCAAACAGCTTGTAGCTATTGCAAAGAGGCACGGAGCGGAACCAAATTAACCAAAGTAACCCTTGCATAGGGTTTTTAAAGCAATTTCCCAGCCAGGAGCTCACACTGTACTGATGAGTATCCCTCTCCAAGTCTTGCAAAATTCTACTTATTGATCAGCACTTGAGGATGACACAGGGTAGTATCCATGGAAAAGGGAGAAAGATTCATTTAGACGAGAGTCCATTTTAACATCTGAAAGCATTCAAATAATTATTACTTTCTTTTAGTTCTACTAAAAACAAAACAAGCCCTGGGGCACAGCACTGTAGCCAAGCAAAGGCATATAATTTACATAGCTCAGATGATTATGCATGTCAACAGATCCCACTTTATATATAGATTTAAAGGTCACCTATCATGGAAATATTGTTTCACCCAATGGAGGCACGGGCTAACAAAGCCCACACACCGGTTGGGGCAAACAACAGTATTATACCAAGAATTTGCCTCTTTGCCTATACATTGTTGGGGCAAATGCATGGGCATAATGAAGGAATGCCCTGGCTCACTGATTATGTATCCGGAGCCTATGTCACACACATGCACATGACACAATGACTGAGTTGGGGCATGAACGGATCTGATATCTGCATGTGTTTCCCCCACACCAGTGTGTCACCCAGTGGAATTCTTTCAAAAACACGGATTCTGCCAACCAGAATGCATGCTCTGTTAGAATTAGGGATGCATCGAATCCACTATTTTGAATTCGGCCAAACCCCCAAATCCTGCAGGAAAGATTCGAACAAATACCGAACCAAATCCTAATTTGCATATGCAAATTAGGGGTGGGAAGGGGAAAACATTCTTTACTTCCTTGTTTTGTGACACAAAGTCACGCAATTTCCCTGCACACAGCTAATTTGCATATGAAAATATGGATTCGGTTCAGCCGAATCCTGCTGAAAAAGGCCGAATCCTGGATTCAGTGCATCCCTAGTTAGAATGCATGCTCTGTTAGAATGCATGCGCTATTAGAATGCATGCTATATTAGAGAGTGGCTTTTTTATGAGGTCCTCTTTCCCCTTAATTTACATATGCAAATTAGGGTTTCCATTTAGTTTGGGGTTCGGCCGAATCTTTCTCAAAGGATTAGACTGAATCCTAAAATAGTGGATTCAGTGTATCCCTAGTTTTGGCACACTGCACACTTTGTTGCCTGCAGGAATTCAACCCATCTCGGGCAACAAAGTGCTTGAAAATTACTTTTTATTGGGATTAAAGATATAACATCTGCGGCATCACCCAGAACGCCTTCAAGACATTCTTACTTAAAATAAAGATGTGTTTTGATTCAAGAATCACCTGACAATTTTAGAATTTCTATAAAAGGCACTGAACTATGGGAACTCCTATCTCTTATCTTTGGGGGATAAAGCATTCAAATATTGATGCTTATCTAGAAGGGAGTGATTAGAGGGCTCTAATTTAAAAGGGCTGTTCACCTTTAACTTCTACAATGTCAAGCCTCCAGCAAGTGTGAGGCGACAGTTCTGAAGGGTATTCTTCTTGCAGTACACAGCCACAACCCCAATAATTTTATAATTTTCCTTGAGGAAGGTCACAGGAGTTAAATCCCGAGGAGTGATGTAGAATAGTAGAATATACATACAGTCACACTGTAATGACACACATTACTAAAGAAGTCTTATTTTCCTCTACCGTTTTCCAGCTGGAAATTTATTAGTTTTAGTCAAACATTTCCCCAGTTAGACATTTGCCAGAGAAGGTGACTATATTCTTCTGCATGCCTTTATGTATTTTCCGGATTTAATGCTTTCCCTTGTATCTCCCTAGTGATCTGACTGCAGACCTCAAAGGTTATACAAGGCCACAGTACCATAACCCTTTTTCTCTATGCGTTTTCAGTGTGTTTACAATGGAAATATAAAGAAGGCAAGAAAATGCCTGAAACTAAAGCCAGTGTGTTGAGATTACACTATATTCATTCAAAAACACTTCTCAGATGACATTTTCAAACAGGTCTAGCCTCTTAAACGAGTAGTATGGTTGTTATGGTATAACAAAGCATGTGGTACAAGCGTTTAAATGTATTGGCAGCTGAAGAGAAGAAGTAGCAGGTGAAGGCTTAAAAAAAATCTCAAAGTGAAATGCTTTACAGGACACAGTGGTGTATAAAAATAGGTGAAAATTTAACAATTTAGTCCTGCTTAAAGACCTAGAGAATGGCTTGTTTAACTTTCTGTATGTAAAAACATAATTTTTTTAGATTTCCTAGCGTTTTAAAATGGAATATAAAAAAACAGGGTATGTAAATAACAATGTGGCTTGTTTTGCTATATAATACAAAATCCAGCATGCAGCTAAACCATAAAATGATTTGGGCCTTCAAAGGTGTGCACGGGGGGGGGGGGTCACCATCTTGGATTTTGTTAGGCATGTCAGTGACACTCACATGCTCAGCGTAAGTCTGGGCGACTGTTGAAAAGCTAACATAAGGGGTCAGTGCAAACCATTAAGAAGCTCAGGTAACCAACAGCAGAACAGAGCATGCGCTATGAATCAGCAGAAAAAGAGATGGGAGCTTCTTCAGGAAAACAGACCTTCTAAAGGACTGCTAAAGACCCCCATAACATACTGGCCAGTACTTATACTCTTCTACTGCTTCTTTGCGATGCTTTGTTTCTCTTTTAATTATGGCAGAGCATATTTGGATCATGCATGAACTTGATAACTATCAAAACAGTCACATCTGAATCACATCTCCAGTCAGTTCAAGTAAATAAGCTTCAATGAGACCGGTCAGACTGTTATTATTAAATGGATACAAACATTTGGTTCAGTAAAAAGCAAATGGACAAAACGTTCACAATGTTCAAGTGAACAATTTTGCCTTTGCGAGCACTTTGCCTCTCATGCAACAGTAGGATAGCGATTGTGACTTTTTTCGTTTGCAATAGAGTGCAGTATATGTAATAAAACTTCTTAATGAAAAAGTTGTTCCGTTTATGCTACCTTCAAGCAGGTCTTAAAAGTTCGCAATGCACAATTAAGATTTGCAATGAAAAGCCTGAAGAAAATTACATTGTGACATGCATATTTGTTCTCTTTGCGTATTTAATACATTTCCCCCAAATGTCAATATGCAAGAAGGTGTTGCACACAAACAGTTGTGTATACATTTGCAATGTGGTGCAGAAAAATTGATCCATCTATTTCTGCCAAAGAAACAGTGCTTACAAAGTAAAAAAGTGGATTTCTATATGATGCATTTGTTACCACAATATCTTGTCACTTTGGCCAATGTTTTAGAACAAATTCTTTTGGATTTTGTAACCTTTGCCTGAAATGAATCAGGGCACAGGGCATTGCTGATCAATATATTGTTTTGAAAAATAAATAGCAGGGATTTGCAATATAAACAACATTCAGTTAAAAAGTTTGCAAATAAATAAGATACCAAGGTAGAGAAATTCCCCTTGGGGGTGCCAAACAATAGGCTCTCCAAGAGATTGTTTTTACTTACCTGACACTCCAGGCCGGTGCTTCTGTCAGCAGAAAACTGCACCAGCCCGGAGTTCTTCCAGCGAGCACTACGGAGTGATCCTCTTTCTGCTTCTTCGCTCTACAAATTTCCCGGAGTAGACGCATACGCAGTAGAACAAATTAGCAGGCTTTTTAGTTAAAGTTCAGCTTTTCACTCTACTGCACATGAGCAATCGCTAGAAGAAAGAAGAAGCAGGAAGAGGATCGCTCCGTGGTGCTCGCTGGAAGAATCCTGGGCCGGTCCAGTTTTCTGCTGATAGAACCAACCCTGGGTGTCCGGTAATTAAATACAATCACTTTGGGGGTGCCTAACATTTGGCAGCCCCAAGTGGAAAAATACTTTCCTTCTCTTTTAATGCATTATCTTTCTTACCTGAAAGTTAACATCTTCCTTCTTGAATATCAATGCCCGGACTTCATCAGGATCCCCGTTAAAGATTGCTTGAACCAGGGGTGGCTGAAGTAAAAGGAAACAAAGATGTAAACAGAGGCACAAAGTAACAAACAAGAAATGCAGATTCTTAACACACCATGAATCAAATCCTTTTTATGTACGTTCCATATGGCCCTTGTGATTGTATGCCTTACTCCCTGCCTTATCAGTGCTTAGGCTGCAGTAAGCACCTATACACTGTATGTCCCCAGTTCCATCATTCCCAATACATTGCAGGACTCCTTCACCAGCAAAAGTGATGTAAATGCACATTTATCTGTAGTTCTGAAACATATGGAGTGTGAGTGGTTGCCTGCCTCTCAGCCAACATCTGTCAAACTGTTCTCCCTCTTACACAGTGATTTGATATTGACCAGACCAAAGATTTTATTAACAGAACCAAAAATGTATGTTGTAGTACATATCATGTAAATAGAAATAACCTAATTAAAAGTACACAATTGTATTCAATATTTCAAGTAGCTTTTTGACTGGTCAGTTTTATCGGTATGAAAGATAATGTTACAATTTGATTAAGCAATTCCTGAATCAACAAAAATATATTTATTTAATGGTAAAAGTTCTGCGACTAGCTCTTGATGCAACACACAGGCAGTTTTGATAACACGAAATCAGAGGAAAACTTAAAAACTGCATAGGAATGCACTGGCAGGTGTGAGGGTACAACTAGTAGGCTGCACGGACTGTCGGCCTTATTGAAATACCGGTCAGTGTTTCTTAGGCTTAATGAGAACAAGAAATAAAAGTGGATGTATCTGGCCTCTCATGACTTCTTGCTTGGCTGCTTATGCCCACCATCCCTAGTGCAAATGCACACCAGCTCGCCATAAGTCTCCTGATCATAGGCATTCAGGTAAGTAGTTCTGCTCCATCTAGAAAGCAGCAGACGTCCCTCCAATGTTTTAGTAGTTTTCAAGCCTGATACTAACATTTTCTCTTCACAAATCATGAAAAGAAATGTACCAGAAGGCACTGAGTCATTATCCAGTAACATGTTCCATGAAAGGAATCTTTGTATGCATCAAATCTGAATATGCCAAGCAAAGTCTACCAAACATAAGGTTATTTGCTGCTCTTTCATATCTGAAGGACATTAGTCTTCAATCAGTTAGAAATGTCAGACGCAATATTTTGTTATGACAGTTCAGATTTCATTAAAATAAAAGAACAAGCACAAGCATCTTTGTATACTGGTATGCCATTCTATTATCTGGTAACCCGAGGCGTCCATATAATGGGCCTTGGATCACCATGCCTTAGGGCTGCTAAAATACATTCAGACATTATGAAAGCCAAATAATCTAGCTTGGCGATTATCAAATATAAGTTACGGTCTTATTATTATAGAGAAAAAGCAAATCTGTTGGGAAGAATAGTTTGTTTAACTTAGATACCATAATACAGTGATCCCTGACCAGTAGCTCATGAGCAACATGTTGCTCTCCAACCCCTTGGATGTTGTTCCCTGTGATTTCAAAGCAGGTGCTTATTTTTAAATTCCAAGTTTTGGTTGCATATAAAACAGGTGCACTGGCAAACAGAGCCTCAATATAGGTTGAAAAGCCACATAGGGGCTACTAAATGGCCAATCACAGCCCTTATTTGGCATCCTAAGAACATTTTTTCATTCTAGCATTGCTCCCCAACTCCTTTTACTTCGGAATGATGCTCATGGGTCCTAAAGGTTGGGGATCCCTGCCATAAGAAATGCCATAACTGTCATTTAGAGTCTTCTGGATATCTGGTTCCCCAGTAATAAACCCCAATGTGGTTTGGAGAAGTCAAGGAGGGGGCTGAGCTTGCTGGTAAGTTAACAGTACTCTTGGTAAACCATTAACAAACCTAATATTTATAAAACGCTGAATGAAAAAATATCACGCTTCACACATTTTCACTTATGTTAGCATAGCAAAAGAGACAGCTGTCTTACCGTTACAATTCCAGATGGAGTATAAGTATTTCTTTGAGGTAACTTGGAAGTAAAATAAGGAGCATCATCTTCCCCCTCCTCCAAAACCACAATGCATACACGGCTCATTCGATCTATTAGTGAGGCTCTATTTCATTCACTGAATCAGTACACTAATGAGAAATTGTTCCATTTACAGATAGGAATTTGTGTAGTATGATTTTGGGTTCAGTTGTAACATATTACTGTACAGGGCTCGTTATTCATCAGTATAAATCCCATTTACCAGTAGGCATCTAAACACTGTAAAAAGATTTAGGAAAATATATAATAAAATGCCTTAAATTGTAAACTATTTCTTCATTAAAAACATTTGAAGGATAAAACATTTACACTTATGGAATTAGTGAGCAGACAGAGTGCTAATAAGGAGTCAAAACGCTTTTTCCATCAAACAAGGACACACAGAAAAACTACTCAGCATCATTTTAGGTCAATTCCTAAGCGCAATAGTCAGCTTTTTTTGGCAGCTGTTAAATCAAGCTGAATGAAAGCTGTATTTGTCCAGGGATCTGAATCCAGAATGGTTTAAAAATCGTAGCATTTTTTCGAATAATCCATAGCAGAGAGCCTATGCAATGAATATAGATCCAGGAAGATCCACACGATGGACAACTATGGAACCCGGCAGTTAGTTCTGGACTGCAGTTTTTTGTATACATGTGACGACTCGGGCCACAAGTAGTTAGGGTATTGCAGGAGACACAACGTATCCAGCTAAATCCCAAATGGCACACAATGGTGTGTTCACTTCATTAACAGAAACAATAGGCTGCAATTACTTCCATTCCAGGTTAACAGTAGAAAATATGTCGTCCCGAAAACACACAAAGGCAAAAGTACTGCAATGGTACAAAGCATTAGCAGCAACTTAATGAGTTGGAAATCTGCCTGTCAAAGTAGTTCATCACTGTGGCCAAGCAGCATCCGTTGGAATCCTCATTCAAAACATGCATCGGTATTCCTTTCAACATGTACGCATCTTAATGCCATCACCTCCGATGCTGAGCCCTCAGTCAGTGCCACGCTGAATAATATTCTTTCATATGCATCTCTAGAACGACCCCTTTGTTCAGGAGATGGTTTTGAAAGCTGCAGAGCCCCAGGCAGAGAGGGCGCTTGTAGAAGAGCACTGGCTCAAATCACTCCCCCAGCAGTAGCAGCATTCCATCCCAGCTGTTACGGAAAGAAGCAAACACACTGCAGAGCTGCAGAATGAAATGCCTAGTAATGCTCACATGCGATTTCGTTCTGTCTTCTACACCAACCAGTAACTTCCTATGTAGGGGAGGGGTTTGAGGTCCTGCTCTGCAGTCGTCACTAACAATACTGGTGGTTTAGTGACTAATCTCCCCAAAATGGAAAAAAAAACATCTTTGGTTGAAGTTTCACCCTTTCCTTCGTGATCCACATGGAAAATTTGTAAAATTGGATGTTCTGGCTGAGCTTAGAAAATATGCCTAACTACTTTCATATGTGGCATTAGGGCACAGACAAGAGGGTTTGTTTGTTTCATTTAGGCAAATGAATTTTTTTTTTTCTATCATATTTCAGCGGCACACATCTTATACACATAGAACATTTGAATCCCTACATTTATTCTCTGCACAGTTTACAAGATATTTGGGATGGGGGGTATACGTATGTAGAAGGCTTTGTATATGAAGCAGACCATTCCAAGGCATTTTTCTAGTTTACTAAAAGCTGGAGAGAAAGAGCAGATCCCATTTAGACCACAGCTTTCCTCATCCTCTGTCGCCTTGTATTTCATCACATCAGCAAACAGATGCGGAACGGATATGGTTACAATGGGAGCAGTACTTATACCCTTTAAATAGTTAATAGCAAATCAGAGGCAAGGACCTTTGTTCTAATAGCATTGTACAACCTGTTATTATTATGAGGGTTACAATGGCAAGGCCTTCTAGTTAAATCTCAGCGGGGTTCAGTAATCAACAGTGGTGAGTTTCTGTACCTTGGCAGTTAAAGCTTTAAAAAGCCAATCCATTATTAGTTGCTATTTGCACAAGTTTTGATAAATGAGAGCCCCAGTACTTCTTTTTCTAAGGGGAAAATGAAGCTGGTAAATTAACTTCATGACTTGAAAGTTGGTTTGGAACCAGTTATGCATCTCATTTTGTACAGTTGGAAGAAACGTCATATTCCTGAATGGGAACATGATGACCAATTACAGGTCCTGACCCCTAGATTATAAATACCTGTTTTAGGACAGAGCAGGAGCCAAACCATGTAAAATAAAACTGCTGTACATTGCCTGGAAAAATAACCTATGTATCATTGTATATTCCAATGAAATACCATGCAAATACCCATGTTAATATTCTGGTCATGCCCATTCACCAATAATAAGGCTACATTATTGTGCATGTATCCAGTGTTTATGCATTTGAGTGCACTGTGAACACAAACTAAATGCAGATTGAAGGTCAGGCATTTTAAAAGCAGGAAACTATATGGAGCCAGAGTTATGAATCTGATCCAGGTGACTTCCAACCTCGACTTAGGAAGCCAGTAACAACATGCAGTAAGCAAAGGACAGGCTCGGAGTGTCCTGTTTTTGTCTCTGCATTTTGGCCTAAGTGTTGCACTCCAAGGCACAACTTTTTGCACTACTAGAATGGAGTATTCCTTTGAATACATCTGAATTATTTTATCGACACTGTATTTGTAGGTGGGGGTGGTGGGTGTCCCTGGGAATGTCCCTTAACTTGCAAGCCATTTAGATAAACAGGGAATGTAGGAGTGCTGTATTTAAACCCCTTCTTTTAAATCAAGCTTATCATGCAGTAGCCATGAGGGCAGCCATTCAAAAAGAAATGCAAGTGTTCTGGCCATAAACATTAAATTAAAGTACACTTTTTGTGTCCCTTAGTGCTCTTGTACTTGCATCTGGGGCAATAATAAATGATCCCTATGATCTTTATTTGCCATCACGTTCCAGGATAAAATTGATATTTACATCAATACAGTCTTCTTAAAAGTATCTGTGGGAAAGGAGTTCTCATGAAACACTTCTTGAAAAGGAGTCCACTGCCTTAGCAAATACTCAGGAAATCCTCCCTTGTCTATTGCATGAATCATTATGCATTTCATCCTGAAGGAAGTGTATTCTCATACCATTTTGCACACTGGCAAGATGCCGGGAACATCTATACCAACTGCACCAAGCTATATGTTTTAAGTGCAACAAAACAAGAGAATTCATTCCACCTATGCTGTCATGGCTGTCTTTGTAAATGAAAACCAGGTCCCCAATACTTCTCCTGGATATATGTAAAGGCTTTCAAATAAACCAGAGTCTCACTTTTGCTACCAACATATAAAGGATCCTCTTGCATGTAAGTGTAAAGCACTTTTTGTATTCAGCTTCTATTAAGCCTCTAATACAAAAGTACTTTCATCTATATACCCTTCTTTACACTTGCACCTAGATGTTGGCTGGCTTTTGCTTTGCTGAATAAGATGCAAGGTGCCAAGTACCTGGAATAAACGAACGATTCGAAGGATTTTAATCCATCGATCGAAGGATTATCCTTCGATCAGAAATTTGTTAGCAATCCTATGGGGACCTTCCCCATAGGCTAACATTGGCCTCCATAGGTTTTAGGTGGTGAACTAGGGGGTCAAAGAAATTTTTAAAGAGACAGTACTTTGATTATCGAATGGTCGAATATTCGAACGATTTTTAGTTTGAATCGTTCAATTCGAAGTCGAAGGTGGTAGTCGAAGGTCGAAGTAGCAAATTGGATGGTCGAAGTAGCCAAAAAAAACATTAGAAATTCTAACTATTTTTCGTCTATTCCTTCACTTGAACTTATTGAATGGGCCCCTGAGTGGTTTCAGTGTAGAATGCTGCCCTCACGGCTACACAGGAGCTTGTTTATATCAACTGTTGTAGAGTTTCTGCAGCATACACACCAGTTGTACAGGTGCAGCGCAATCAGTGCATTATATTTTCATTTCTTTAATGCACTTTCAGTTTTGGTGTTACTGTTCCCTTAAAGGGATTCTGTCATGGGAAAAAAAGAAATCAGTTAATAGTGCTGCTCCAGCAGAATTCTGCACTGAAATCCATTTCTCAAAAGAGCAAACAGATCTTTTTATATTGAATTTTGAAATCTGACATGGGGCTAGACATATTGTCAATTTCCCAGCTGCCCCAAGTCATGTGACTTGTGCTCTGATAAACTTCAATCACTCTTTACTGCTGTACTGCAAATTGGGAGTGATATCACCCCCTCCCTTTTCCCCCCAGCAGCCAAACAAAAGAACAATGGGAAGGTAACCAGATAGCAGCTCCCTAACACAAGATAACAGCTGCCTGGTAGATCAAAGAACAACACTCAATAGTAAAAACCCATGACCCACTGAGACACATTCAGTTTCATTGAGAAGGAAAAACAGCAGCCTGCCAGAAAGCATTTCTCTCCTAAAGTGCAGGTACAAGTCACATGACCAGGGGCAGCTGACGAAGGGGCACGCCCCCGAAACGTTGTATTGTTGGATTGACATTAAACACGGGAGCAATCCCTTGAGCATGTTACGTGTGCTGGAGTTACTTTGTATGCATTGAATTCTGGAGGGGCCGTCCTCCTATACCCCAGGCAACGTACTTAATCGTTTGGAGAGGCCAGGTGTGCATGTGCAAATTTTTGCCTAACAGGGGCAGCTGGCCCCATGTCAGAGTTCAAAATTGAATATAAAAAGATCTGTTTGCTCTTTTGAGAAATGCATTTCAGTGCAGAAGTCTGCTGGAGTAGCACTATTAACTGATGCGTTTTGAAAAAAACATATTTTATGATGCCAGGTTCCCTTTAAAGTACAACCCTTCGAGCAGCAGGGACTCTGCCCACCTACAAAGCCTGATATTACTCACAAAGTAGTTCTGCTTTTAGATATGCTTGGGGTTGCACAGAAGTAAATAATTGGGGGGGGGGAAGAGACTTGGGACTCGCCTATAAAAATGATGAGATTAGTGATGGCACGGTTTATATATGCTTAGCCACATGTTAAAACTGCTTCTGTCTTTCTGCGCTGTTACAGAGCATTGAGCAAGTTATAAGAATGGAGGAAACCACTGCTGAAATTCTATACAACACATTAACAGCACTGGAAAGCATTGCATACCTGCCCTGTACTTGTCCAGTTAAAAATACCAGTCCTTGCTTTAGGAATGGCCTCAATGACATTGCCCTAGAGCTGTTAAAGTTAGGCAGCTAGGAAACAACGAAAATAATTAAGTGACACGTCAAATACCAGTTTACATTCAAACAAAGCACATTAGAACTGTTGCTAGGTTTGCCTGCCTGTAAATAAGTTTAAACTACGGTCTATATTTTAGCTCTGGAGAAAAGAAGTAACCTACAACTTAAAAGTAATTTATCTGCTGTTTTTTTTTTAGCATTTGGCCAAAATAAGGGGACTGCAGAAACCGCTTAAAAAAAGGAAACAGTCCATTTCCAATATGGGTATGGGAACGGTTATCCAGAATGCTTGGGACCTGGGGTTTTCCGGATAGGGGATGTTTCCTTAATTTGGAAACCATACCTTAAGTCTACTATAAACTCATGTAAACATTAAATAAACCCATTAAATAAACACAATAGGCTGATTTTGCTTCCAATAACGATAAATGATATCTTAGTTTGGATCAAGTACAAGCTACTGTTTTATTATTGCAGAGAAAAATAAAATTGTAAAAAATTTGGACTTTTCGGTTAAAATGGAGATGTCCGTTCTGGAATACAGAGCTTTCTGGATAATGGGTTTCCAGATAACGGATCCTATACATGTATATGATATCATATCAGTGGTTCAGGATACAGGATATATGACACAAATCCATGAAAGTAGGCATGCACAAACCTCAATGCTTAGTACTGTAGGATAACAACTATCTTGTAAGTAGCTGGACTGTAACTGGAACAGGTGTTCAAAATGTCAAATTTTGCATGTGCCACCTGACCTTATGGAATCTGTGGCTTCCTCATTGCTGTGTTCCATGAACTGTTAGAAATGTCAGGGGGTAAGGCAATGACAGATGTATCTATTTGTTGCCAAAAATACCTTGTAATGTAGAAGAATGGAGATGGCCACATGTCACACAATAACCATGTGAAAATGCCTTCTTTTGCATTTCCATATTTCAGCCTGATAGCGTTGTCTACATCTATCATTAGCCAAAAATTCTGAAACAACCTGTATGCTAACAGATTGCAGACTGCTGCACAACACAACTTATTTTTTGGGGGGAAAATTTTAAATATTAAATAAAAATATGTAACCTATATTCAACATTTTCCTACGAATCGGGCTTCTGATGAAAAAAAAAATGTGTGCATAGAATCACATATAGTTTTTAACCTTCATCATTTTATATCTAATTAGTTCTAGTAATTAGGACATCCAGGGCTTATGTGTCTTTCCAAAGGCAATCCAGTTTCTGGTAGTGTTACTTCTGGTAAATTAAAGCAAGGATACAGAATGTCCTGGCTTCTTCTGCTCTATAACCCTTGCATTCCCGATTTGATGACAGTTGCTGAAGGCCAATACATGATCTCTTTATTCACACTAGAATGTCTTGCCTTGGGTTTTAGAGCAAAAGATCTGCACGAGCGTGACGTACTTCAAAGGGCTTTGGATGAGTGGCTACATGCAGTTTTCACGTGATATAAAGTGAATAAAATAAGAACACAAACACGGATATGTATGTTTCATGTAAGGGTGAACTGAAGATACAGCTGTAACATGCATGTGTGTCTTGAATAAGTAAACACATCCTCAGAACTCAAACTGGACACAAAATGAAGAAATGCGTGAATGGAAAGACACAAATTCCTCGCAAGTTCCCCTGGGTGCATTAACGGTAGCCTGGAGAAGGATGTGCACATTTCAGAAGTGGAGGGGGGGGAGGCGAGGGGAGTTACCATCTGGGAAACACACAGAAGTTATGATTCACCACATTATGGGCCCTCAGAAGGGTGGCGACAGACATGTAGTTATTTAAAACGTATGGCAATGAGTCACGGGAATACTGGGCCTTCCCAAACACATCACACACTCATTGAAATAGAAGCGCATTACTGAAATTGATGGCTTTCCATGAATACTTTCACTATTTCTACAGGGAACAGATCGCATTATTTGGCACCCTACTAAAAAATGGAGCCAGTCAAAACCTCCAGAATCTGCTCTTTAGCCACACATATAAAACATAAATAGAACCCTTAATCACTCTTATGCTCCCCATAGACACGACGATTCTTCTTGCCGAGCGACCGATTTTAGGGAAGTCCGACCAATCCTTCGAAATTATCGTGCGGATAGTGGGATTCGAACATCTTACGATTTTTTGGCCGACATCTGTCAGGAAATTGATAGGCCAGGTCAAAAAATCTTTGTCGGTCCCAGTGCAATCTATCTATGTTTGCAGGGACAAGCAGGCAGCTCCCCTTTGTTTTCCTGGCAAATTGGTCTTTTTAGTTGATGGTCAATCCATACGATCGTACCGAGAAAATCGTGGTCTCACGATCAGGATCTGATCTTTTAAAAATCTCAACATGTATGGCCAGCTAAAACCTTAAAACTGAAGCAGTAGAGAATGTTCTCCCAACCTGTATGCACCCAAGAAATGCACCATGAAAGCTTGGGGTGACAGAGAGAATTCCTTCTGCCCTAAAACTGTACTCTCTATACACATTGATAAAAGACTACTGAAACTGCATTCTTGCTTTTTTTGCTTGTAATTCAGCAGGGAAAAGACAGTATTAAAAATTTAATATATGCTAATAAAGTGTGCAATTCTACAAAATGTAACCTTGTTAGATACTCCTGATAACCAATGGATACACAACTATCTATTCAAATGAATATTGCTAACAGACATTTAGTCTACTAAAATTACTATCAATAAATACGCCTTCAATATTTGACTGAAGATGTAGAATAAACTATGCAATGCACTGATCTAGTAATATGTTTCTGACAGACTGCAGGAAAATATATTTATTGCTAGCTATTATATTTAGTCCATTTGTCAGGCTGAAGAATGTGCCAATTCCAAACAAGACACAAACATTACTGAAATGTCATATGGCATACACTAATGTTCTAGACACAATGGGGCAAATTCACTAAGATTTATAGTTGCGCCAGCGTCCGATTCGCCGCACTTCGCCAGACGTATTTTCGCCAGTGCTACACAAATTCACTAAAATCCGAAGTTGTGCTCAGGGGAAGCGCAAGGTTGCGAAGTTGCGCTAGCGTTGATTCGCCAAGCAAAGCAAAGTTACGCTAGCAATGCTTAATTTGCATACGGCGCCAAATTGAAGTTACAATGGAGGTATATGTAGCCTCACTACACAAGCTTGGGAAACCTTCAAAACAGCAAATAAAATTTTTATTTTGCCCTACACATGTGCCCACTGTATAGGTGCCATGAGTTATTAAATGTAGGGGGGAAGGAGGGTAGCCCCAAAAATCTTTTTGATCTTTTTCAGCCTATCACCCATAAAAAAAGAAAAAAAAAGCCAGCGTTTTTTGGGAGTTAGAAATTTTTTTAACTTTTTTTGAAGCAATCCCTATCTACTCTATTGCACTTCGCCTGGTCTGAGGTGGTGAAGGAAGTCTGGCGTTAAAGGTAGTGTTCAGAAAAATTTGCGC
Source organism: Xenopus laevis (assembly GCF_017654675.1). Lineage (NCBI taxonomy): Eukaryota > Metazoa > Chordata > Amphibia > Anura > Pipidae > Xenopus > Xenopus laevis. The sequence continues at coordinate 45,279,235 of NC_054381.1, forward strand.
GGCAGTGAATTTGCGTAGTTACGTCCGTTGTGCAAATTCGCCAGGCGTAAGGGTGCGAAGTAACACTAGCGAATTTACGACAACGTCCATTAGTGAATCGGCGAATTAACGAAAATGCGCTACGCTAGCGAATTAACACTAGCGTTAGGTGCTTCGTCCTTTAGTGAATTTGCCCCAAAGTATATTTTAGTGGGCACTCTTTTTTTCTTCATGTGTGGTAGAAATAATAGGCAGTACCACACGAAGCATCTAATGACACAAAACATGTTAGGAAGGAGGAGCTCAGGAACCATGGAGTACTGACGTACCTACATTATGTCCTTTTGGTATGGTTGATTTTTTGGAATTTTGGATAAATCCGATTGTTTTGCATACCAAATAAATGTTTTATGTGTAATACTGCCTATAATATGTATTACTATATGGTTTACTAAGGCAGTGTTCACACGTGTTAGGTGGCTTACACCTAAGTACTTGTTAGAGTTGATTGATGTGATGTTTGGCAATTGTAAGCACTGTCATTGTCACATGAGAAAAATATGTCACGTTGCAGGAAATAGGAGAAACACGTTAGGATGGTTTGAGCAGTATTTTATGGCTGCCTTACAGCAGACCATGACAATTGTAAAAAGACGAGAGTCCTTTGTTGGACCTACAAAGAGGCATTATAAATATATAAAAAATTGTTTACAGTTATTTATTTTTTTTACATCACTACAAAATGTGCACTATGTAATTTTAAAAAAAAAGTTTGTTATAAAAATGTAGCTTTCATAATCCTTTCCTCTCTAGAATGAGATTATTGGTCTGGAAGGCCACCCCTCTTCCACTAGGCCTTATGACTGGAATGATAAATTATGAGGATTTTCATAAGATTATGAAGCGCCTAAATCAGACTTCTGATATTACTTATACTATTTATTTAGTTAAAATGGCTTTTTATTTTTCAAGCAGAAGGCAATCAAACTTGCATAAAATAAGTAGGGAATACAAATGCATGGGACAAGAAACAAACGGCTGGTTGAAAAGAGGCATTCATGAAACAGTTTGTTTTATATGCAAAGGATGAAGTATTTCAGCAGTGGCATGGGAACTATGGGAAATCGGAACTAAAGCAAAGGTTCATAAGCTTTAAATGTAATCAAATTAGCAGAAACATTTTTTTGAACACTGAAACAATACAAAGTTTGGGGTAGTGTATTTGCAAAATAAATAAATACACATTAATATAGGCCCCGGCCAATTATGTTTCTATTCATCTAAATACCTTAGCAAAGACAATGCAAGTAAACCTATTATGTCATGGTAGCAAGCCTATTAATGTTTATTTGTATTATTCAGCATGCCCGCCTAAGCTTATCAGTGAGACCCTAATTATCCTGAGAACTGTGCCCCTGCACAAGCATGAGCAGCGCAGGCCTGGGGGCTGAGAAAACCTAACAAACTAAAACAGACACGCACACACTGAAGTGGTATACATACCAAGAAAGGTAAACTAAGGGAAAAAGGAAATACAGAGTGATTCTGGAGCTTAAATTTAGAAAAGGCAAAGTAAACCAGAAAAAGTATGGACAACCATTAGCAAGTTCCATCAGAGAAACCCAAATCCCTTTTTTCAAGTAGTGTTCAATGGAAAGTGACTGCTCTCATCCAATGCTACTTTCACCCCTGTACCCTCAAATTGGAACATGCTCTGCTGCTCCAACTCAAAGGCTTGCTGCTCTCAGCTTAATGATGGAGCAGAGGCCACAAACACGCTTTACCTAAATAATCGGCATATTCCCCAATGGTTGATGCACATGTACAGAGAAGTAAAATTAAAGTGCACCCTGGAACAGGATGACAAAGGTTTCTGTATTTCTTGCTGCCATCTAGTGGAAATACATTTTTGGCAATTAACAGATTACAACTAAGCAAACTTTTACAAATAATAAGAACTTTCACAGAGGACAGAAACAGCAGGACAAAATTCTGTTAACATTATTACCTTTCACTTGACCACACTGGCACGCTGCCTAGGAATTATCTTAAGACTCTCATCTGTCTTTTCTGACTTTTTGAAGCTTCAGGGTATAAAAAATCTCAAAAAATTCAAGGTTTTTTCCCCACGTTTCAAGTCCCCCCCCCCCCCCGCCCCCAAAAAAAATCCTCGACCAGAAAAAAAACGAGGTTTAGTAAATAACGCCCTTAAAGTCTTGTTTGTGAAACCCATACTATACACACCACGGTCCTTCAAGCTATCCACTGGAGGGCAGCAAAGAACAAAGAAACAGAGGCATATTTAAAACATATTTTGATCCAAAAATAATGCAAAAAGCACTGTAAAGTAGCACTGTTTTCTTTATATGCTCATTTTTATTAACTTTTTTTTTAGATGATGAAGAAACAGTAACACAGCAAGCACAGTAAGTTGGAGTATGGCTGTGCTTTCAGTACCACATTAGAAAGGCTTTTTACAGTGGTTTCTACTTTCAGGTGGCTGCCACTATTAAAGTTATAATTTCTGATAAAAAAGTAAATCTGTATGTTCAATGTATATAACCAATTTTTGTACAGCACAGCAGAATATGTTGGTGCTTTATAAATACATGATAAGTTGCTTGAGGCTGCATTATACCCAAGTTACATGTAAATCAATGAGATAGATATATCTCTGGGCCTTGAAACGTAACGTTGGCTGTACATGCACTTTACAAATATAGACGTTTGATTTGTTTCACCAAAACTCCCAGTGTTGCTTGTCTTTAGTGTGAATAAAGTACCCCCTCTTGTAAATTATAAGGATATTAGAAGTTACCGAAGAGTTTCATGACCACATGAACACCGAGGTAACTTCTAATATCCTCATATTTTGCAACTGGGGGTACTTTATTTATTAAAATACACAAATTTCCGTGAGTCATGTGAGAGAAATTACATCAGAACTCACCGTTTATAAGGATATAATTTACAGGATATTCATGGCTTTTGTGTAATAGATAGAGATAGAGATAGATAGATATCAATGATATATCTGGTCATCCAATAAGAGGTATTAACAGTAGACTTCCAAGCTGTACTAACAAGATTATTTCCCTCTGATGTGCTTGTAAAAATTTCCCTCTGATGTGCTTGTAAAAATCAGCATGTTGATTAAGAAAGTAAAATTCACTTTAAGGGTTGGGGCAGACTAGCAGATTTGGGGAGATTTAGTCACCTGGCGACTAATCGCCTCTTCTGCGTGGCGAAAATCTCCCCAAACTGCCCTCCGTATGCTTGAATGAAGAATTCTGCGTGGCGACAATGAAGATTGTCGCCATGCAGAAGAGGCGATTAGTCACCAGGCGACTAAATCTCCCCAAATCTGCTCGTCTGCCCCAACCCTTAGGGCAAACTGCGTGTTTATCATTCAAGTAGGATAAAATACTGATTGAAATCTTAACTTCAAAGGGGTGGTTCACTTTTAAGTTAACTTTCTGTATGCTTTTAAATGGCTAATTCTAAGCAACTTTTCCATTGGCCTTCATTTTTCCTTTTTTATAGTTTTTTTTTTTTTATTATTTACCTTATTCTTTTGACTCTTTCCAGTTTTCAAATGGGGGTTACTGAACCATTCGAAAAAGCGAATACTCTGTTAGGCTACAAATGTATTGTTATGGCTACCGGTACTTTTTATTACTCATCTTTCTATTCATGCCCTCACCTAGCCATATTGCCGTTTCTTAATCAAATCAATGCATAGCTTAATTTGCAAACTGGAGAGCTGCTGAGAAAAAAAAACACAAACATACTAAAATGTATTTTAAAGGTGAACAACCCCTAATACCTAATGTAAATTAAGCAGTAGATACATTTATTGGACATTAGAGAAATGTGTCTAGAATATTCTACTGCAGTTTTCTTCCCTTTTTTATTTTTGTACAATTATGACTTGATTTCCTTCTGCTTTCTCAAGTCTGTCTCAATCCTATGAAACAGACAGCTACAAAGACACACAGAAACCATGTCAGGGCAAACTTACTTAGGCGTGTGTTCTATATAATACATACAAACTGATGTCATAAATAAACCAACTTGTCCACCTAGTCAGCATTTTTAAATATAACTTAAATGTTATAAGAACATAAACTGTTTTATAATGCATTTAAGTTTTCAGAGGTATTAAAAGCTAATCCATTATTTTATTAACAGCAACGTTTTACGCTTACTCCCTACACGTGATTGCTCCCTGTACTTCTAGTCATTGCTCATGAAAACTCCTGCATTATTGTACTTATTATGAAATATCAAACTTGGGAAATCTTGCAAGATTCTGAAAACTTTATATTTCCCCCATCCACCGACAGGAGAATGAATGCAGGGAGAAAGGCATATCATTCTGGAGGCTGTTTAGAGTGATTTTATAGGATTTTACAACAAATGGCTTACCTGTCCTTCAAGGGACTCGGCACCACCTCTGTTGTAATTGTACACTTGTCTGAAGTACTATACCATACAGTTTTTCATAATAAATTTAGCCTTGTGGCATCTTAAAACCTTAAAAACGTCCAAGGGCACAGTGAAAGAAAATTAAATTTTTTTAAACTTTCAAAAACACTTAATTTTCTGTAAATGTATGTGCTATTAAAAGCAGTATGTGTATCTGCTTAAATTGTCTGCAGTTCTGACTATGACTCCCGAAATACCACTGAAAGCCAGCATATTAACAGACCTGGAGGAGACATGAATTCTTGCATTGCTTTAGGATTCAGAACCAAAGAGAGAACAGAGGTTCTGTAAATATAGTTACACATGAACAATGCACTTCATTTCCCTAACCCTCCTCTAAAAGCATCTGATATAGATCAGCATTACTGGGATAGAAATTTAAAGCACAGCTATACCTCAGCTTTTTATCTGTTTAGTGAAAATATTAAATGACAATTTTTTTTTTTTTTTTTTAAATCATCTTCTACAAAGATTTTACTGACTCGGCTTGCAATTCTGACTTGCCTAACACTCCATGGGTCACAAGCCATTTGATGTATAGTTACAATACTCAGGGATACAGCAAAGCAGCATGGAGGGCACACTGTGGGGTATTCGAATCTTTAGGCACTACATCAGCAGAAACAGCACCCTAAGTCTGCTTATAGACTGTGAAGATACCATAAAACCAGAACACTGTACACAACACTAGCATAACATTTTACAAAGAAGCTAAAGTGGTCAAGACCACAGTAGCAGTTTTCCCTCTACACAGACATGTAGTTAAATAAAATGTTCACCTTTTAAACACTTTCCCATTTCAATACATTTGCATTTAAATAATATTTGTTCATTTGCATATCATTGATCAAACTGGCTGACATGATTCAGGTTATGATGGATATGTAAATGACGGAGGTATGCACACTAGTGATTGAGCTTGCAACGTCACTCCTCTGTAGGCAGGTAACTGGCGATCCCCTGGCTTGTGCAGAGAGGGGCTTTGCTAATGATCTTAGCAGTGCAACCTTTCCAGGTTTGGAAACTTTTTTTTTTTAATGAAAGCGACAATATTAATTAAATGGGAAAATATGTTTATCTGCTGAAAGTTGAACATCCCCTTTAAGAAACTGAAATGCTAACTGCATTTATTTATTTCTTGTTATTTATACAGGACAGAGATTATACATCATTAAAATCAGTCGATGACCTAGTGCAATTTACTGAGGTCTGGACTGGGATTTAAAACAGGCCCTGGCATTTCAAATACACAGAGGCACAAACAGCCCCATACCAGCACAATAAATATGACTGTTTACGGAATCTTACAGCAGCCCCTCTGGCATTTTTCACAAGCCATAGATTGCCAATGCAGGCCTGCCTATCTTATACAAAAACACTATGGTCAGTTTAGAAAGAAGCAAATTAAAGGAACAGCAAAAAAATGTAAGTGTTTTAAAGTAATGGTAATATAATGTAGTATTGAACTGCATTGGTAAAATTGTGTGTTTGCTTCAGAAACAATAATAGTTTTTAAAAATAAGCTGCTGTGCAGCCATAGGGGCAGCCATTCAAGCTGGAAAAAAGTAGAAAAAGGCACAGGATATATAGCAGATAAGCTTGGTAGTATACAATGGGATTCTTAAGAACTTATCTGTTATCTATTGTGTATCCTGTGCTTGAGTGGCTGGCCCCATGGTTACACAGCAGCTGGTTTATATAAACCATAGTGGGGTTTCTAAAGCAAACACCAGTTTTACCAGTGCATGGCAACAAAACATTATATTGTCTTTCCTTTAAAACACAAATTTTTTAGTGTTACTGATCCTTTATCCTGTCAGTATTTTTTGGGAAAGTGGGAGGAAACCCATGCAGACACAGGAAGAACACACTCCTTGCAGTTAGTGAACTGGCTGGGAGGACCACAGCACTTCAAGGCAAAGATGCTACCATCCGAGCGACCTTGTAGCACGGGTCAGTCTCTTCCATAAAACTGGACTTTACCAACTTTTTGGTGCCATACAACTTCTGCTGAGACACGAACAGGAGACCCGCTTACTTCAGAAAACGGACATCCAGGTAACAGAAGAAACAGAGTGAAAAAACAGACAACAAATCAGGAGAGGCTTAGGAATTGTAGGCAGTAATCACAAGCAGGGGTCTAAATTAGAAATAACCAAAAGAAAGACCAGCTTGGGAAAAGGAAAATACTGAAAATGGGAAACTTAATAGCAAACTGGAGGCAAAAAAACATGGATAAGGAAATGATGCAACAGCATCAGAATGTATGTGTACACATAACTGTGTGTGCTCCAGGATGTAATGGTACGTGCTGTTGTGCACTGGAAAACGCATGGGACAACATAATCATGCAGGTGAGCTTGCAGGCAATAAATACAACCATGCACCCACGGAGATCAGAGAGATGAGGCGGAGGAACACTTATTACATTTCATTTTCTGAGGTGACCTGCTTAAACTACAGAAATCCACAGTGTTTTGGGGTTTTTTTTCATTTATTTTATTAGCAATATATTAGATTGTGGGAAAAATAGCCATGCCAAAATTAGAACACATCTGTTCACTCTGTTCCAGAGGTCTTTAACTTTTTATGTGCAGAGTTAAAAGGATCATCCGCTAGGAAGCTAGGATATGATGATGATGACACTTACTTCCTATTATCCTATATAATGGAAAGTTAGGTATACGGCATATAGGTGTCCAAAATGAAAAATAAACATGCAGTGTAAAACGTAATTCACTAATCCAGTGAAACAAAAATGTAACTCTGAATCTTGCAGAACAGTGTGTTAAATGACTCCAACTCAGAGGATCAGAGCTTAGGCACCTGTTGTTCCATGAGCACACTTTGACCCACTACTTATAATGGTTAGCCAATGTATTCATTTGCTTTTTTCACAATTAAAAGTGGTTAATTTGTAAAATGAAGGGTTTACAAAAGGTAAATTGCACAATGTGACTGGAGTTTTGTTTCTTTTATAGGGTTAATAGAAACACCTAAACCCCTGCTAAATCTACTTAATTCTAGAATAAAGAAGCAGTTAGGCAGGTTTCTACCCAACTAAAACAAAAACAAATATGGTTTACATATACTGTATTTGCTTCTTTTTATAACTTAGGCCAATGGAGGGCACTGCAAAAGAATTCTAAACATACTGGTAAAAAAAAAATAAAGATTAATGAGTAGCATTTTAAAATAAACAAGTTTTTATTTCAAATGAAGTTTTAGTTTATTTAGAATAGCATACACTGGCATTTTTGTTCTTTTAAAAATAGAGTAAAATTTATATTTACAAATAAAATTAATGACATAAAATAAGGAGTTTACACTCTCAATCTATTTGACCAGTAGAAAAATATCCATCCTTCAAGATGAGATGGTGAGGTTCAGAACTAATAATATATGGAGGGATCAAAACGTAAGAAGCGTTAGTTATATATAACCATAAGACTGTGGGACCAATGGGGCGGCTGATTGTCACAATTAAAGCAACTGATAACAAGGTTAACATGTCTACGGGTAGTAAAACAAAACAGAGGCGCCAAAAGGATAAAATTAGCTAAAAACACTTAAAAACCCAATGGGTAATTCAGAGGAGGTAGAAGTGGACTTACCTCCTCCAAGCCAACACCAACGAAAGTGGTAATTTTCAGTAATAGTTTATTCACAAAACAGTATTGCAACGCGTTTCGCAGGCATTTCCTGCTTCATCAGGCAATGTGGAACGGGAGCAAAAACAACAGTGTCTTTGTATAAACACGCCAGGCGCCTCTGTGAACATGTCTACAGGGGCTTTGTATGAAACCACCTTGCACTGATTTTAATAGATTTTAAAAATATTTATGTTATGGATTCAGATACGGAGGCTATAGCAAGCCTGTAGTATATTTATATACTTTAAGTTATTTTTTTACTTTAAATTACTGGAGTAAGAAGACAGCAATAGTAACAATTATCTGTATATATTTTTATGAAAAATGCTTTGTCGGCATATGTAAATAACGATTAGAAAACTATGTATATTAATCCCTTGCATCCTTACTTGGCTTTTATATACATATAATAAAAGTGTTTTATGTGAAGGAGCAAGTTGTAAAAACGGATTCATGAGCATTACCAATTGGTTTTGAATAACACCAGGACATTGATCATTGTCCCTTTTTCACGTGGCACGTCTACCTGCTCATGACAGTATACTCAGTGATTCTCTAACAATTCTTAACATTAAGATCATACATCATGCTGTGATAGTTTAAGCTAAAGGCAATGTCAAGCACATGATAATCAAAGCTTTCTGAACTGCTGGTCGTAATCCAACTGTGTTTGGCAAATATGACTAGGTATGACAAATATGTTTCTTACATGCCATAGGCACATAGTAGCTGAAGAACAAAAAAAATTATATATTATATGAAGCGCTAGGCTAGATGTATGTTTAGCACTCTTTTCTTTTAAGACAGGGAACCTTGGGAAAGTAGACTACTGGGGGACTGTAGTAAACAACACAAAATTTGCTCAACTCCAGTCTGGCACAGCAGCCAGGTTTTTTCTTTGAAACAGCTGACCTGCAAACACAGTGTTCGGATTGCCATCTATAGGTGACTCAACCTGCAGCAAACATTGCAGCTTTTATTATATTATGCCTCAGTAATCTAGATCAACCTCTACGCCATGTGAGTGAGGCTTAATAGTGAGATGATAAATCTAATTGTCCCCAGTATCAATCTGTGGGAGTGTGCTCTGTTTGACTAATATATTAAGCTTCTGTATGCAGTCAAACGAAATTGCCTGCTTGTAAATCTGAATACATTCAGATAAGGATGGAAATATCCTACAATAATGTGTTTTAACCTGCTTAATGCTGGCAGGTTATTATACGGTTAAAAAGAAGTCAATCCAGAAAGAAATGTTATTTGAGTTCACAGGGCACAAATCCAGTTTCCCACAAGCAAACTTTTTTTTTTTTTTTTTGCAAAAACTAATTATTTCACCTACAAACTCCCTTTCTTCTATTCACAATTCACCAAATACCAAAACAATATTTCACATAATGAGGTGAAAAATCACAACGTATTAAAAATAAGAGCATGGTTTTCATTATTTAACATGTAGAATTATTGGAGTGATGGAAGAGGATAACTACATCGTATTTACATTCATTGGCCACTAAACTGCCATAAAGCTGAAATATGTTATACAACTTCAGACCACTGAAAGCCGAGAATTAAGCACAGAGCACTTCATAGCTCTGCAAGGAATGTGGATAACCTGTGATATATAAACCATTCACTATGTCAGTACTTTATGGTTATTAACTTAATACAACAACTTAATACAACAGCATTGGTTGTCCTTATAAGGCTCTTGATTAAAGGGATACGGTCATGGGAAAAAAAAAATTTTCAAAATTAATTTAATTAGTTAATAGTGCTGCTCCAGCAGAATTCTGCACTGAAATCCATTTCTCAAAAGAGCAAACAGATTTTTTTTATATTCAATTTTGAAATCTGACATGGGGCTAGACATTTTGTCAATTTCCCAGCTGCCCCAAGTCATGTGACTTGTGCTCTGATAAACTTCAATCACTCTTTACTGCTGTACTGCAAGTTGGACTGATATCACCCCCTCCCTTTCCCCCCCAGCAGCCAAACAAAAGAACAATGGGAAGGTACCAGATAGCAGCTCCCTAACACAAGATAACAGCTGCCTGGTAGATCTAAGAACAACACTCAATAGTAAAAACCCATGTCCCACTGAGACACATTCAGTTGAGAAGGAAAAACAACAGCCTGCCAGAAAGCATTTCTCTCCTAAAGTGCAGGCACAAGTCACATGACCAGGGGCAGCTGGGAAATTGACAAAATGTCTAGCCCCATGTCAGATTTCAAAATTGAATATAAAAAAATCTGTTTGCTCTTTTGAGAAATGAATTTCAGTGCAGAATTCTGCTGGAGCAGCACTATTAACTGATGTGTTTTGGAAAAAACATGTTTTCTGATGACAGGATCCCTTTAAGTGCACCACTAAAAAAAAACAAAAAAACACCCACCTCATAATTGTCATCAGTCCTTATCCCAGTAGAGCTTAGAATCTAAGATCCCTATAACACTCACAACACACAAGCACTATAGTCACATTCATTAGGAGCCAGTTAACTTGTATATAAGTATTTGGAGTGTAGGAAAATTTTTTAAGGAAACTGACAAATACAAAAGAAGAATATTAAAACTCCCAACAGATAGGCAATTGCGAACGCATAGCAATCTGCAATAGTATCTTGTTAGAATAGCATTAATATTATGGCTATTATCAAATACAATGAGATTTTTTAAATTTCTTTTAGAGAAAAGATGCAGCAGAAGACTTGTATGCATGTAAACATTCTATTAAAGAAAAATCAAAGATGAATTAAAGGTGAGTCACTAGAGTTTGACAAACTTGAGCTTGTCCTTGTGCTAGAATAATGCTGCTTACAAAAAGTTTAACCAGTTTTTATGCAAATAAAGAATATGGAATTATTTTAAATATACAACTGAACAGAAAAGTATGTTAAGTAAAAAAATATTAAGGACCACATATAATGAATATGTAAACTAATTCCACTGGGATGAGATCAGTAATATCTATGCACTTCATGTTTTCCAAGATGATTTGTCAAGGGAGGAAAGTTGAGTATGTTTATACTATCACTTTATGTACCTGTGGATATTTCAATAACGGCTACAGATGAGAAGTGCAGGTAATTTAAGGTTTTACCAAAAGCAGAAGTTAAAATTACTATTGGCATAGTGCAAGGTAAGAGCAAGAGGAAGTATTTTATCAGAGTAAATTAGAAATATTTCAAGGAGTAAAATGTCCAAACCCCATACATAGTCACCAAAACAAGAACGGAAACAGCCACGAGATATCAATTTCAATCTAAGAATTTTAGCATGCAACCACAGCATCAAATTAACTAACACGCAAATGTAGCTGTAGCACTGTTTTTTTTTTTTTGTTTTTTACAGAATACCCTGTTAACATTATTTCTACAATTACACACATACACAGATATACTGAATGTTGTTAGCAAGATTAATAAAACAAGATACATACTGGCAATTAAATATCCATATACAGGTATGGAAGCCATTATCCGAAAAACCATTATCCAGAAAGCTCAGAATATTGGAAAGGCCATCTCCCACACTGCATTTTATCCAAATAATATAATTTTTTAAAAATTATTACCCTTTTCTCTGTAATAATAAAACAGTAGCTTGTACTTGATGCCAACTAAGATATAATTAATCCTTATTGGATGCAAAACCAGCCTATTGGGTTTATTTAATGTTTACATGATGTTTAATGCTTACAAATTACTGGCCATTTCTCTACAAATACCCTAAGAAGCAAATGTGTAGTATAGTGCCTCTAGAAGCAGGGACCTTGCAGCATATGGGCACAGGTAGCCTACATCCCATAGATACACACTGAGAAGTTGCTACAGCAGGAACTTGGAGGAGATGGAACATAAAGTAAACAATGGGTGCAACACCAGGGGATATATAACGTGGCTCAGCAACAATATTTTACATTACTACGAATATAAGGCAATGCCTTGTTGAAAGTGAAAACCTTTTCTGCTGCCATAGTCACTGTGTCTTTTCTATCTTTCTCTCCAGACCCATTCCATCCATCCTACAGTTTGCAATTCAAACCACTGCCTGGTTACTAGTGTGAGGCCATACCAATCTGCTTCAATTCCTAATAGGACAACTACGGGGACCCGTTGCTATTGCAATTGCCCATTACACTGTAGTAAAATAAAGTAATACACTAATTTGTGAAATAGATCAAACATCTACTACAGGTATGGGATCCATTATCTGGAAACCCATTATCCAGAAAGCTAAGAATTATAGAAAGGTCTTCTCCCATAGAATCCATTATAATCCAATTACCACTAATGTTAAAAAAATTATTTCCTTTTTCTCTGTAATAATAAATCAGTATCTTGTACTTGATTCCAACTAAGATTTAATCAATCCTTATTGGAAGCAAAACTAGCCTACTGGGTTTATTTAATGCTTACATGATTTTCTAGTCGACTTATGGTATGAAAATCCAAATTACGGAAAGACCAGTTACTCAGAAAACCCCAGGTCCCGAAGATTCTGGATAACAGGTCCCATACCTGTAGTTTAAGTATACACAATTTTGATTGTTTGTCTTTAAATAATGCAACTAAAAATAAAACAAAATAACAACTGCAAATTGACTCAGGGAATGAAAACTGTGCTTTAGCTGAAAATGTCATTTCAGTTCAGTACTCACAGCATATTTCATTAGTGACCCATAACTGTAACTAGTGTTGTTTACCAAGAACAGTCTGGTTTCCTCAGCCAAATTCAGCTTACTTCTTATTTTAAACAGGAAGCTTACTTATTTCAGCAAGTATATGTCAGTATTGTGACAGGACAATATTTTATAAAGAAAACTAGGTCACCAATTAGTTTTTCCCAGAATACAGAAGTACTAAGGAATAAGTGCAACTTTAACTACACTACCCAGCCCAAGAGCAAAGTGACAGTAACTTCAGTGTTTAAGACCTTTCCACAAACATCATGCATGGTCACGTGGTATACATTTTTATTAGTGCCCCCTCTAAACATACAGGGCACACAATGTAAATTTTTCATGCCCACTCTCAAGACATATGATAAGATACAGCAAGAGTTGTTTATAACTTCCATGGAAGAAAACTTTCCTCGCTTCAGTTGAGTTCAGTTTGCCATGGTAGATTTCCTCCTCTTGATCAAAAAAGAAGTGGTACAATGGAAAATGTGTTTAAAACTGCTTGCCAACGGCACTTTAAGTTCTGTCAGCATACCACACACATATTTGAATATTGCAATATCTGTTACTGGGGTAAACATGAGTTCACAGCTTCTCCCACAAGCTCAGCAGACAAGGGCTGCTGCATTACACAGAACCCCAACTAAAGCAATGACTAAAAATTCCACGTCTTCTTCTTGAAATTAAATCAAGAAAGGAATTCTTCAGGAAACACAATAATAATGTAATGAAAAGCAATTATGCCTGGGACTGATTGGGTTTTTTAATTTACAAAGGAAACATACTTGTCTTTCGGTTTATGCTCTCTAACAAATAATAGTGATAGTAAAATATTAATTCCGAGTCTAGAATTTTTGTACTTTTTTTAACCTTATATTTCTGTTCAGGGCCCCTTTTATTCAACTGTCATTTAACTCCAATTTGTCTTGAATAAATAATACTAATGAGCATCCTCTTTAACAGAACTGACAAGAAAACTGTATGGTCCAATACTGAAGAGACAAAAATCTTCACTCACATATATCAATAAGGCACATTAAGAAGGGGAGGCAAACTTAGTAGGAAACTCTGGCTAGTCCTACACTCAGTTTTCTCAGACTCATTAAGAATTGCAGCACTATTGCTTTTTATAGGATCAACGTTTTTTTACCTGAAACTTGTCCCATGCGACATCCATGATAGTAAATAGGGAGCAATTCCGGGAGTTTTGCTGCTTGCCAATGGAACTTCTAAACGGTTGGGCAGGAAAATGTCTGATATCACTGCACTAGCAGTTATATCTAGCTTCAGATACTGATCAGGACTCTAAACATGACATATATTTGAGAGAAATATGACATCACCCTTTTGGAATATTTCATGACCCATCAAGCCATAAGCACAACAGCATCTATAATCCACAATAATGCTTTTGCAACAGCCTGTAAAGCAATTTAAAATGTGTCAAGCATCAGACAACAGGTTTTTCTAAAATACAGAATGCCTAAATGGAAATAAGCTAAATATAACCCAATGAAATGTGTATGAACTTGGTCTGTACATAATGGAAGTATAAGTTGCTTGGTTAGTCTCAAAGGTGCAGTAAGACACTTTCAAAAATCTTCATAAGGTTTATCTGGGGTAGATATGCACCTATTACAGCACCAAAAAAAACAAAACAATGATGTCCAAGCTGCATAACTGTATTGAAGGAGATCGAACTAAAATAAGGCACTGACAAATGTAAATATCAATACTTTAGGGGCATATTTATTGTACATTAGCTTTATTCATTTATGAGCAGTACATATAATCAACACTGGTAAATACAGAACAATCTGTTCTAATTACCGATTCTTCTCCTGTACTAATTACGCAATCAAACCAAAGAGTACAAGAAAGTCACCTGTAGATCTGCATTTTTTAATACTAACACTATGCTCACCCTTCTTCTGGGACTAGTAATCAGAAAGCACAAAGAATTTAGCACTGCCCTGCAAGTTGACAGTCCATAGGAAACAATGGAGCTGAACTTTTCGGCCGGTCAAGACTTTGATCTAAAAATCACATTGGGAAACAGAAATATGCTTGATAAACTAAGCAATTCTTCAAACACTTTGCTGACTGTCCGGAACTTCTTCCCATAACGCAGACCTCTCAGGTGTTGTTCAACTATACCTGCTGGTGGCACAGGCTGGACATCTCTACAATCACCTGACAAACCAGAATGACAATTTGCCTGCCTATCAAAGCACATTCAATGGTCGGATAGTGATGCACATCTGTACTTTACGACCATTACAAGGCAATAAACAGCAATGCTGAAGAACTCAACAAAATGCCTGATTCTGAGCAGGTGGGAAGCATATGGACCAGTTAATAACAGTATATCATGAAATGCAAGTTATGGAAATGTCATTGGCAATTACACAGTATCTTATCAGGCACAGGTTTAAGTGACACATATACAAATCATTTTTTCAGCACATAAGTACATATGTGCACTGTGCCCCCTGAGTTAGCGTGCCTATGAAAGGTCTCAAAAATAAGATATGGATTATTTTGAAGTGTTCCATGGTAGCAAGATAGAGGAGATATCAAATCCATGCACCATGGACAAAAATTATAATCTACACATCACCTTGCCCCAATTAGATTGACTGGCATGCCGAGAACCCTCACCAAAAATAATGTGCACTGCCATCAGTGAACCTATAAAAGAAAACCAAATGTCCAATATGTTTATCATTTAAAACTATTACCACCACTAGACTGTTGTATATATATCCAAATCATTACCAAATACAGTAAACGAACCAGTAAAGGCCAGGTCACCCCTAAAAAGGTGATCAGTTTATCAGTGTAGCCAAGTGGTGTGATGCCTTTAATCAGCCATCCATATAAAGGTAGCAGATAGTGTCAACAAGTGACCCACACATTTACAAGGATGAATCATTGGGGATATCATTTAAATCCTTGGTCTGGCCTTTTTACTGACATGTCCAATTTGTAGCCGTCCAGATGTTACTTAACTATACTTTCAATAACTGCTATTAACTGTAGTATATCACCAGTCTGGGAGTCACTAGCTGGACATATATCCAAATTATTACTAATACAGGAACAAACCAGTTAAAAGAGAACTAAACCCTAACAATGAATATGGGTAAAAATGTCATATTTCATATACTTAACTTTTTGCACCAACTTAAAGTTTAAACTTCTCAATAACAGCAATGATCCAGGACTTCAAACTTGTCACAGGGGGTCACCATCTTGGGAAAGTGTCTGTGACACTCACATGCTCAGTGGGCTCTGAGCAGTTGTTGAGAAGCTAAGCTTAGTGGTTGTTGCTAATGATCAAGCAGAAATGAGGTTTGTCTGTAATATAAGCTGATGCTACAAGGTTGATTATTATATTCTGATGCTAATTGCACTGGTTTCTGGGCGGTCGTGTAGTAAGTATCTGTATTAATTTCTATACTGTGACATTCCTATTCTATTTGTACTGTATATTGTGAGTGGGTCCCTAAGCTCAGTAAGTGACAGCAGCACAGAGCATGTGCAGTGAATCAGCAGAAAAGAAGATGGGTAGCTACTGGGGCATCTTTGGAGATACATATCTTTACTGCTAAAGGGCTGTGCAAAACATAACGTACAACATTTCTTGCTACTTTTTAAGTTAAGCTTTACGTCTCCTTTAAGTCCAGGCCAGGGTCCCAGCCACACTAAAAATGGTTGTGCAGTGTTGTCAAGTCATGCAATACCTTGAATCAGCAGTTCAACAGTGGCTTCAACAAGTGGCCCCACGCCCTCATACAGATGGGTCATTAGGGATATCATTTAAATTCTTGGTCTGGCCTTTTCCTGGGCATGCCCAATAGTTAGCCCCTCAGATGTTTCAAAAGTCAATCAATTTTACACTTCTTTTAAAGGTTTACTTATCCTTTATAATTGAGAGGACTGCTATGAACTGTATGTAGTTCAACAACACTGTGGGGGTCACTTTGCTGGGCTGGACTTTGGTGTGTGTGTGTTTTTCAAGGTGCAAGTAAGGCAGACGTGCATTAGAGACAAGCTTACCCTATTTAGCAAGTGTACAAGCATGCAACAAGACTTCACAGGAAGGAGCACATCCTCCCTGACAAGCTGCAAAATAACGCTGTGCACCACTAAGAGGAAGTGACAGGCCTGACAGTGACAGGCGACCAGAGCCCCTTCCTGGCAACCAATTCACATCCCCAGCAATGGCTGACGTCTTGCCACGGCTACCAGCGATATGCAACCTGCGGCCCTCCTGCTGCGGCCGTCCTGCTGTTACCATCAACTACATATCCCGGCATTCTCTCCCAGCCGCTGTAGCAGATATAGGAATGGATAAAGCGGGTGTGAAAGCCCAGGGGGTATTATGAAAAGGAAGATACATTAGAGTGCTGATGTTCTGCCCTTTCTCACCTGTTCGCGGAGCTTAAGAAACACCATGGTGCGCAGAGAGGATTCGGGTGGTCAGGCAGCACTGGCAGCCTCTTCCAACTAGCCCCGCATGCAGCTCCTTCTGCCTTACGGACGGACGCTTCAGGCCGCGGCTCGGTAGCAGGCGGAAAGCGGGGAACAGCAGGCTGCTTTCGCTCACTCCTCCCCCGTAACGTTCTGCCGCCCTCTTCCTTGAAACTCAACCACACAGCGGAACACCCCCTCTTGCTGCCTCCGCAGCGTACCGCCAAACCCGATGCAAGCAATCATCTGATTGGCCCAAAGGAAGGGGCGGAACCTCCGCCGTCCTTTTGTCACGGCGATAAGTTTGAAATGAAAAAAAAAGAGAAGGGTAGAAGCGCACTGGGGCACGGCGGAACACTTCCTCATGTAGGAGGCGCGCTTGCACACATAAAATACCTGATCTAACTGGACCTGATTTATTTTGCAATGGGATGAGAAAAGGGAGATGCGGGGTTAAATAATACAAGAGGGGAAACGAAATAACACATTGGTGAAGCTAAAGTAGGCGGGGCATGTGAAGCACGCGACAAATGACGCTTCTTGTTACGATTGGCCTTATGCTTTTAAGAAGTTGTGGGCGGGGTTATAGCTGTTGGTAAAGAGGTGAGTTGGTCAGGTTGCGCCCTTGTTTGCCGTGGAAGTTTCAGTTGATAGGCATAGAAATAATGGAGGTGATTTCACGTGGGCCAATGCCGAGCGGCTGCGTCACAGACCAGCGTTAATCTCTTGCGTGCGTGAGTAACGTGCAGTGTAGGAAAATGAGCAGACTGCGGCGCTTGCTGCTAATGTCACAGTAGTCTGGGCAGCGCTTTGTTGCCGCCAAGCAGCACCTGCTGGAGTTTAGATTTCCAGGAAATGAAGTAGTAACAAAAAATCCATTGATTTCTATATACCAGACATTGAAAGAGTCTGTCACACATTTCCCCAAAAGTTTTGGGAAGACCTTGCCTGCTGCCATGTTCAGGGGCTGATTATCCATAAGTTTAATTTGAAAAAATGTTTTTTTACTGATCTACAATTGCATGGTTTTGCCTCCAATAAGGATTAATTATTTCTAAGTTAGGATCAAGTGCAAAGTATTGGAAATCATTTTTTAAAATGTGAATTGTTTGATTAAAAGGGAGTCTATAGGAGATGACATTGCAGTAATTTGGAGGTTTCTGGATAACAAAAAGACCCGAAGCTATGAAAGCCACGAAGCTGAGAAAGGAGGCGAAGTTGAAGTCCTGAAGCGACGAGTTCAGTTCTACACCAATGTTTTTTTCATGTCATTAAACCTCTGGCCACCAATGTATTATTTTAATACTCTATAGGCCCATGCCACCAATGTTTTTTTTAAAAAAAAATATTCGCTGGGGCCCCAATGTTACTCTTAAACTTGTAAGGGGGGCTCTGGCGTCAATTTGTTTTTACTTATGGGAGGCCCTGATCACCAATGATTTTTTAAAACCTTTACGGGGGCCCTGGCAACAATGTTTTTTTTTTTTGGTTTTTTTTTTATGTCTGTCTGGTCTTTTAACTGTGGGGTGGGCGGGGCCCAGAAAATTTTGCTGTATGGGGCCCGTGATTTCTAATGGTGACTCTGCCTGTACCAACAACTCATTCTGGTTTGGCAATGATACTTTTGGATGGTTGAGTTTCTGCTTGGTTCCCTTCAAAATGATCAGCAAAGACTTGTCCTTCCTGATCTCTTTTACTCTCTGCAAATACATTTTGATGCACCTGACAACATATGAAATGGCTTAAGGAAAAAGAAGTTGATAATCAGAGTGTGATGAAATTTAGACACAGACTTAGGCAGAAAAGACTTAGCTGTACTTAACATGACTCTGCCATGATAAAAATCTCTTAGAATCCTCTGTGTGACGGTTCACTCTTTATTTATTTTTTTATTATTATTGGTAATGTACAGTGCCTTGTATAAGTACACCTTGAACCAATATTCCAATTTTATTTTGGATTCTTTTTATTGCTTGCTGCAATACCCTTTTCTATATCGATTTTAGCTTGTCTGATGCATGATTTATTGGCCTCCTTGTACCTTTTAAGTCTAAAGGACCAATATCGGCAGCTTTATTCTACCCGTGAATGGCCACTTTAAGATTGACAGATTGGCAATCGTAGATCGCCACATCATAACTCTGGCTGCTGATCCACCCTCACAACAGCACTATCCTGCCACCGTGGGCAACCCTAAAGTCTACCATAGCAAAAGTTTTGTATGAGTGGCACAAAGGATAACATGGTTTAAAAAGAAAATACAGCATGAGTGACCCAGATGCCATATAGAAGAAAGTTTTGTGACCTGATGAGACCTATAAAAGATGCAAAGTTTGCCATAGTTTCCCTAATCAGGTTTGCAAACAACTGACCAGTAAACGCTACATGCTGGATCCTCTTGGCTACCTGATCACTAGCATACTTTGCAGTTATTGTTACATTACCCGCTACCAGCACAAATGCACGCTGTGCATTCCAAGACATTACACTGGAGTCTTGCTTTTTCTATATATATATATATATACCGGTATATAAAAAATCATTGAAAGAATTGTTTGGATTCTAAACGCTGAAGTTATTTAGCAGACTGACAGAAAGCTCTGAAGCTAGCGATCAACTAAAGGGTTTCTTTCATAAATATGAAATGGCTCATTTGTTAAATTTGTATTTTTTGATGTTGGATTCAGGTTTTTCCAGTGGTATTAGAACTTTTTGTGCTCTGAAGTTGCATTTCCCGTGGTTTGTTTAGGTAGTAAGAGGCATTTTTTAAAACCTCAAAGCATTCGATCACAGCCAGTTTAGAACCAGTTTTCTGCATAAAAACCAGAGAACAGCGGATATTACCCTGCACTTGGGATGTTAGGCAGCAATGTCTAAATAGAAGTTTAATATCTCTGATCTGAGAGTTCCAAGCCAGATGAGAAGGGAAACTATATTTGCCATTAGCTAATTGAGTTTTGGCTTATATACAAAAGGTACATCTGCACTTACATAAATTTTACTTACAAAATAAATATAAATGTGTTTTTTGCAGATGTATGTCTGCTTCTAAAGATTGAAAGGAATCCATGATAGTCCATCTCTAACATATAGGAACAATGTTCTAACTCCACTTAGCTTCACAGTGTCATGCAACCCCTCCCTCACTTTGTGCTGATACTTTGCACACCAACAATGACTATAACCAAGTAGCGCCAGTCCAGTAATGACGTTGCTTTGTGCTGGATGGGCACACTCCTCTGCAGGGGGCCCAATAACCCATAAGCTTGTTAGAGGTCAGGTTCAGGGACACACTGGAAAGTAAATTTAAACAAACATGAACATATAAAGGAGCAAAACTTAGCATCTGAGGCCCAAATATCACTACCTGTGGGATTCCTGGTGTCTGGTGGGCTTGTGCTGGGCCTCAGTATGCTAACACTGACTTTAATGAGCCATGCCAGCCCAGTAAGGCCATTGCCACATGCTAGGCAGTCACACATCAGACTATGACAGTTTACAGTGAAATAACTTTATTTCTTAAATAGATTCTCATTTATTGAACAGTTCACAGGATAACCAATAGCCTGCAGTGACATCTTCCGGACCCAAAGAGAGGCCTATCTTACCTCACAAGGTAGCTGTCCCACTTCTAACCACGACCAGAATGACCAGAGTACCTCCAGAAAGGCCATTGTGTTTCAGGGGTTCCCAGTAACAGCAGTGATTAGCCACTGGGACATTTGTGTGGGTATAGACATGACTGTGATCCATCCCCACAGAAGAAAGTTTTCCTCTCTGGTCCATCTTTACAGCATATTAAAATGCATAAAGATGAATACCTGTTATGCGTATCAAGAAGCATTTGTGACTTAGTTTTCATGAGCTCCACAAGAGCCTTAGAGGCTCGCTCAGTGACCCATTCTGGAACCAATTGGATCATCAAGATATTTTTACAGCCCATCTTATTTCAGAGCAATAGGCTTTGAGGATTTAAAGTTGAAATGTCTAGTCCTTAAATAGATCTGTTCCAGTAAAACATCAAGCAAAATGTGTCTCTCATTACATAAGGATACTTTTTTTTCTTCTAGACCATGCCATCGTTCTAAGATACAAAAATGTCTTGTCCTTTTAGGATATAGTCTTAAAATATAGATGATATAATCCTTGTTTTTTGTCATCAGTTTTCCTCTATATTATTTTTAAAATGTTTTTCATAGCTCACTATCAAATAGCAAATATTTATAGTACTGTTAATTTGTTTCTTTATAGTATGATGATTGGTTATTTTGTACATGGTTAATTCTGTGTTACAATGACTTTTAGCCTGCTTTTTAGATGAAACAACCAACAGAATACTTATTTTACAGGACATGGCATTTGTGTCTACAGTTCAAATAATATTACATGGTAATTGTTTCTACAAGAAGATATGTTCGGCCTCAGCTCAGATATAACAATAGTGGTTTATAGCCTATAGCCTCTGTTTACTCTGCTATTATGTACTCAACAAAAGTTTATTTTACAAACTATTTTAAACTTCCATACAGAACAATACTGCAAATGTTGTTAACATACTGGTTGTTTCTCTATGTTTGTCTATGACATCTGAATAGTTGAAGAGCAACAGGCAGAGAGGTTTAAGTCTGTGAGAGACAGAGGCCTGTCCTTTAGTAGCCTACTGAAGAGAAACTTGTTTATATGGGATTCTTTGTACTTCCTACTAATAATAAAACAAGGGCCTGCTATTTTTGGAGGATCTTCTATTCAGATGTCAGTAGTATTCCCAGTAGTATGTAATTATTCGCTTTTGCCTGATTCTTGCTTCTTATTCTATATAACAATAAGACAATTCCTTGTAACTGGTGATAAATAACCCAGAATCAATTCCTGCTGATGGAAAACCAACGGTGTAATTTTTTAAAATGTAAAAATATTTGGTGGATTAGGATATGGTGCTGCACTGCAAATTCTGGAATATATTTTTATACAGAAAACCCCAGATCATAAGTAGGGATGGGCAAATTTTTTCGCCTTGTTTCGCCGAAAAAATTACGCCCATAGACATGTATCGCGTTGTGTGTCAAAATAAAAAGACGCAAAAAAATTCTTGACACCTATAGACTTTAATGGGCGTCGGTGACATTTGGCCAGCAGTGAATTTTTGGCGAAACAAAACGGGGCATTCTATTTAGCTGTGGGAATCTACTTAGACAGCAATGGGAGCAATATAGCAGAAAATCGTGGAACAATTATTCAAGCTAACAAAGCTTTCTTAGCTCTTTCACACATTTTCTGCTCACAAAACATCCACAGGAACAACAAAATATGGGCATATAAAACCTGTAGCCATTTATGGCTGTGAAACGCGGATCCTGAAAGGAAGATGTTATGCAAAATTTATGGTTCTACCAATGGGAACGGTCAATGGAAAGCCAAATATAAACACAAGTTATATCAGCTATATAAAGACCTCCCACTAACAGACTATATTAGGCTGCAGTGGGCAGGACATGTGGTTAGGATGGATGAACACAGAACCCCAAAAAGAACACTTACAAGGAAAATGTATGATGAAAGAACAGCCAGAAGACATAAAAAGAGATGGGCCAATAGTAAAGATGCCAGAGAACTATTAAAGATACACAACTAGAAACAGGCAGCGATGTACATGGATGGATGGGGCAGGAAACGGAAGGAGACCAGGGCCCAAACCCCAAAACTGGGTTGTAGCACCACTGGAGAGAGAGATACCTGTATTTGAAATTTTTTATTTGGAGCATTATTGTAATTATTATTAACACGTATTTATAAAGCACCAACATATTCTGCAGCACTGTTCTGTAGAAGGATGAATACATCAAACATACATACATAATAAAATCAATAACCAATACAAGAGATGAAGAAAGACTTACTTAATAAAGCCTGAAAATTTAAAAGGAGATGGGAGTATAAGACACCAGGAGCAGGTATGGGCAAAATCAGGAGTGAGGGATGTGGCATTAAAGGACAAGGAAAGTCAAGGGAACATATCAAGTTAAGCATTATATTAATACCTTCAGAAGCACTGTATAATCTACCATAACTTTGAATTTTTTCAGCAGCCGTACCCTGAAAGAAAAAAATGCTGACTTCTGCTTGCAAATTTCCCATAATCCAGGTGTCTGTGAGAAAGACCATGGTCATGCACATTACAACCTATCAGTGTGGCAGAGCATGCACAGAAGAGCACTTGGAGATCTTGTTCATTGAAGTAGACATCACTGTTGACCTCCGTATTGCCTGCCCTGTGTCTGTGAATAGTAACCTATAGCAATACGCTGATTCTGATTACAGAATTGATCTGCAACCTTTTGGTTTTTTCCTCTGGGGATCAATGATAGTTCTGTCTTCTTCTGCTTCCCCAACTGTCTGCACCACACCTGCACAATAAGAGAGATTCTGTTTCCCAATCCAAATGTACTTTTCACATGTGTGCAGAAATAGCTAAGCTGCTATCTTTAATATGTAATGGAAGGCAATATGTTGGCCGCAAGTTTAGCTGGGCGGAATACTTTAAAGACCGAATAGAGATAAAGTATGCATTATATTGTGTAAATAACTAGCGATTAGGCAGAGGAAAAGGAGATAAAACTGATAGTGAATTTAAAAAAGAGGGTTGCCTTGTCCTTTAAGCATTGCACTTAGCAGGTGGTAGTAGCATATAGTGTTTACTGAAGAAATGCTACACTAGATGAGGGAAAGCTTATTTAGAAAGTCAGATAGACCTTGGGAGAGAATTTCAACTGGTGCCGCCCTAAGAATGTCTTGAATATTTATGTATGAGAAGAATTAACGAGTGAGGCGTTAAGAAGTAGATCGCTAGAAGAGAATAAGTAGTTTGGTAAGATGTAGGGTGGAGCTGAGGCGTTAACTGTTTTGAATGACAGTCATTTGTCAAATGTTTAATTATATTTTTATCCTAAAGGGTAGAGGAAGCAAGGGCAGAGGCAGCAGAGTGCCATGTCAGAGGATGAGGTTGCTAAGGTCTGTGAGCCTGGCAGCAGCATTTATTATAGACTGGAGAGATATCTCTGGAGGGGAATGCCACTTGATAAAGAGTTATAGTAGTTAATAGAGAGTTACAGTAGTCAGCATGTAATATTACTGTGAGAGTGAATTAGATTTGTGTTATTTTGTGGGAGAAATAGTCAAATTTTGTAAATGTTCCTTATGTGAAGGTTACATGATTTAGTTAATTGATTGGATTTGATCAGTGAAGGAATATGCATCATCAAGGATAATCCAAAGGGACTGGGCCTGAGGAGATAATAGTGGGGTTTTTTAACAGTTATAGACACTTCTGGGTATTGGATGGGGAAAACAAAACTATTTCTGTCTTAGAGAAATGTCATTTAAAGGACAATGAAAATGTAAAACCATCTTAAATTACTGGGCATATTCTGTAAATGTGCTTACCAGTAGTAATTTGCTAAACAATCTCCATAGTTTTTCTAAGCCATTATTAGCCAATGTCTAATGTCCTTGCTAAAAATATCTCTCTGAGGGTGAATGCATGCACATACAATTTTTTTTAAACCCTGGGCATGCAGAATAATCCATAGATTTCTTTTTGTGAAGTGGTGATGTAGGGATCTGCCTGATGCAATCCACCAAGGAAGAAAGTATTGCCTTTGGTTACTGTAGCTATGCAATCTATTTCTAAGCTTCCTACTTGCTTTTTTACTTAATGCGCATTAGGTTAGAGACTGAGGGGGAAGTGATGCGCTGCAATGGAGAATGACGGCTACATGCTCCAGTTGAGAGAATAAATCTAACACAGCGGTGCTGGTGAACAAAAATACATAGTTTTTTAAGTCAGTGTTACAGGTAAAGGGGTATTGGTAACCATTTTGGCACATTTTGGTTTTGTTAGTTTTCATTCACCTTTAAAGTAGTGTTATATCCATGTTTAACTTGCTGACATACAAGAAGATCTCACTTGAGACTGGAAGAGGAGAGATAAATTGGAGTATTGTCAGCATATAAGTGGTTTAGAAGTGTAAACCATATGAATTAATTAGTTAGCCAAGCAATGAAGAGAAAATAAGGGTCCTAGAACAGAGCCTTTCAGAGCCTCAAAAGAGGGAGTCAAGACAGAAGATGCTACCTGTAGAAGTAGGATTTGGAAGATGAAAGAAAAAACCAGTAGCGATGTGACAGTCCAACAATGGATGGACCGGAGGAGTTGAGGGTGATTAATGGTTTTAAAAGCTGATGAGAGATCTAGGAGTATTAGTAGTGAGATATGGGTTTTGTCATTAGTGAGCTGCATATTATTACTTATTATACATACATGATCAGAAGAATCCCATGCAACCACTGTGCTAATTAACCAGTAGCTTATTAGGAGCAAAAATTATTCACTTCCCTGTAAAATTCTTTGAATAGGAGGAAGAGGTGAGAGGAGAGGTTAGTAATTGTGTAGCATGAGCAAGAAGCATAACAATTAAGTAGAGGGAAAGTCACAAATGTCAAACCTATTTTACCTGAGTTACAGCAAGAAATGATGAGATAAGTATTTTTAGCACCGGGTTGATACTTAAATCCAAATGATCTTATTAGTCTGCCAAGAGATGGGGGGGGGGGGTATTGGTGGAGTATAGGAGATACAGGTATGGGACCTGTTATCCAGAATGCTCGGGACCTGCAATTTTCCAGAAAAGGGATAATTCTGTAATTTGGAACTCCATATTATGTCTACTAAAAAAACATTTAAACATGAAATAAGCTCAATAGGATTGTTTTGACTCCAGTGTGGATTGATTATACATTAGTTAGGCTCAAGTACAAGGTGCTGTTTTATTATTACAGGGAAAAAGGAAATCATTTTTAAATGTGATTTATTTGCTTCAAATGGAGTCTAAGGGAGATGGCCTTCCCATAAACTTAGATCTTTCTGATTTCAGTTAACAGATCCAATACCGGTACAGTAAATTAAAAACTGGGAGCTGTTCTTAAGCTCTCAAGAGAGTAATGTAGAATCATACAAAACAAGAAAGTGGAGATTTTAAGAAAAGCTTTGAGGCAGTATACCAAAAAACTGGAGCATAAGAAATATTGCTATAAGTGTATTTTGGCACTAGAGGGTGCTAGAACAGCATTATATGCAAATGTTTTCAAAAGATCTTTAATTTCCCTAGGACTATGTTAAATACACTGTAAATTATCATCATCATCATCATTTATTTATATAGCACTGTCAAGATACGCAGTGCTTAGTTCATTTCTTGTGTACTTGTATCATAAAGCAAATATTTTCTGTGCCCAACTTGGTTAATACATCATACGTTTTAAAGTTCACGAAAATATTTTAAAAGCACTCTGTGTCCAGATCACTTAGTTCAAATTAAGCTGTATTTTATAAGAATTGACATGTAATGAGCAAACACTCAGGTGCACAACAGTATTGACCCCCATCCCTGCCCAGGGGTAAAGAGGACACAGCATACTGTAGTTGTGGCAGAAAATTTCCTGGCGGGGCACAGCTTCAGTAATTGTGTAACTAGGGGGCGCTATTGAAATAGAAGGTATAAATTATGAAAATGTGTTACACTATACATAACACAATAATAGGTGATTATATTTGGCAAGAAGGGCTCCATGCTTATGCCACCGGCCTGCTATTCATGGTGGCCCATGCTCACTAGCCATATCAGGTACCGTATTTAAAAACTCATCTGATTTTCCCTGTGTTGACTGGACATAGTACAGATGATAAAAAAAGCCCAGAACTTGCCATAAAAAAAGTACAAAAAAGTACATTAGTTCCATTAACAGTATAAAACAGTGGATCTGAGGTTCAAAGGCAACTGGGTCCTCCTATGGTAAAACTAAATCTAAATAAACAGATATATGTCTGTAAATGTATGCACACACAAACAACGCGTCAGGTGTATTGGTTTAGATGAATTAATAAAATTAAGTTTTATCAGACATCCAACGGGTGGAAGGTATGACAAAGTAGTTTTCTATGGAAAAAGTTTGGTCCCTGAAGCTACGGGTTCAGAGCTTTTCCTAATATTGAGACTAGCTACTTGATTTGCCTGCCTTCTAATGCGATAGGCTCTGGGTTTTTACACCCGGACCTTCTGTGCTATTAGGTACGAATCCTATTGATTGTTAAAGTTTTTATATCAGGTACCGCATTTAAAAACTCATCTGATTTTCCCTGTGTTGACTGGACATAGTACAGATGATAAAAAAAGCCCAGAACTTGCCATAAAATAAGTACAAAAAAGTACATTAGTTCCATTAACAGTATAAAACAGTGGATCTGAGGTTCAAAGGCAACTGGGTCCTCCTATGGTAAAACTAAATCTAAATAAACAGATATATGTCTGTAAATGTATGCACACACAAACAACGCGTCAGGTGTATTGGTTTAGATGAATTAATAAAATTAAGTTTTATCAGACATCCAACGGGTGGAAGGTATGACAAAGTAGTTTTCTATGGAAAAAGTTTGGTCCCTGAAGCTACGGGTTCAGAGCTTTTCCTAATATTGAGACTAGCTACTTGATTTGCCTGCCTTCTAATGCGATAGGCTCTGGGTTTTTACACCCGGACCTTCTGTGCTATTAGGTACGAATCCTATTGATTGTTAAAGTTTTTATTTTATCAGACATTTATATTACAATAACATAAAGATAGAAATATACCAAAGGTAGGAAGATGGTGCACATTAAATATCCATGGCATACAGCGCAAATATTACAAGCAACCGGATCTTCACCTCTAGAATCAGGGTCCTAAAGCAGGACTTTTTTTGGTAAACTAGACATTTATAGTAGTTCACTAGGGGTCATTGTCATCTATTGAGTGGATATCTAACCAAGGGGACCATACCTTTTCAAATTTGGTCGGGCAGCCCCGAGCTTCATAGGTAAGTCTAGCAGGGAGTATTTTTTTGACTAAACTTAAACTTTTTTAGACTAAACTGTAGGTACCGTATTTCTCATCCAATTAATAACAATTCGTTTTTTTAGAACAGGAGGACCCTAGCAAGGGTTTTATTCAGCGGGAATATATCTTCATCTTAATAGACATGTTTCTGGAGTATGTCGATTAGCAACGTCTAGGGGCTATCTTTTGTTATGTACTATTTAGCGTTGAGCAGTTTTAAATATGTGTGACTACAAAATGAATCCTACTCCAATAGGAAACAGGACACATCCCTACCTTTGCTCCACTGGCTAATTGAGACAGATTAATTCTAGAAACTAGAAAAATACACTAAGGTAAAAGCCAGTGGACAAGGAGACAGTCAAATAAGGGGCTAAATGTAACATGCATGGATAATAGACATGATGAATTTTCATCAAGGTCCTTTATAAATTTGACTGTATTAAATGCCTGCCTCAGTTATCTACTCTCCCTTCTCAATTTCTCTTCTTTATTTCCTTTCTTTATATCAACCACCTAGTCAAATGTTTTTCCAGGGGTAAAAAATGGAAATTTAACAGTATAAAGGGTTTCTGTACAAATTTCTCATTATTTTGTAAACAAACAATGCATAATATTGTTTATGGAAACTTGAGCGGGTAATAAATAAAAGTTTAAAAAAAAATATGTGTGACAGTCTCAGCCATAAAGCAAGATAAAACTGCTGTTTTGTAAGAGGACATACTCGGATTGAAGAGCCATACTCAGTTACAATAAAGAAAAGTGAACAGGGATACATATTGGGAGAGAGTTCGAAAGGAAAGAAGCTTAATATTAAACACTTCAGATGGTATATATGCTCAAGTGCAAAGTCCCACTGGGAGAAATCAATAATTATGAGCAGGGTAATATCAGATGTAAATGATTCACCAGCAATCAAGTGATTAATCTTGAAAAATAGAGTCCTAATCACCCCCATAGTATGAAACTATTAGCAATATATTTGTTTGCATAATAAAGTGGATTACAAAGGTTGAGTTTATAAAACACAATGGTCTACATTCCAGTCCATGTGAAAGTCCATCAACATATATCCCATTTAATGAGGCCCTTAAGTACCAGCAGAATACAATAAAATCAGTGGGTAAAACCCAAAAGGGTTTTTCTTAAAGAGCTTACCCATATGGCAGATTTATGGATTTTTGTGTGTTTCCAGTTTGCTGTAGGTTTTATTAATTCTGCAGTGTTCCCAGGTTTTTTTTCTCTTTTTTCGAGGCTGAAGGCATTTATGTTTTTTTCAAAAATAAAAATTGAGATGGGTTTTAGGAGGTGAGAGTTATTTTGTGTAAGAAAAAACATATTTTTAGGGGAAAAAATAGGGTGCCCAGGATTCGGTTAGTTATTTGGCCAAGATTTGACCTTTTTCAGCAGGATTCAGATTCAGCTGAATCCTCATGCCTGTCTGAACCAAATATGAATCCTTTAAATCAGTGCTGTCCAAGTTCTGTGGTACCGAGGGCCAAAATGTTACTGGCCTATGTGGAGGAGGGCCGATAATGGAAGTCAGTGTTGGCCACTCCCCCTTTTAAACCACACCCACTGTAAACCACACCCATATTACCACAAGAACTTTTAAGATCTTATCCACATTAACGGTGGTAGCACACCAAAAAACCAAATGGTTGGTGCTCACTGCAGGGAAATCCCTCATCACTAATATGTGAAAAATTGAAAGTCATGTTAAAAACATACCCTTAAATCCATATGCCTCATCCTCCCCTGTGGATAATACAACAACCCCCCAACACATGATCAAACACCTTAGGGGCCCTTAACAACAATTTCCAAATGCTAATAACCCCAAAAACAAACCCCTAACAGGCTTACATTCCACGGGTAGTGTAGGGCAAGCAGCACTGGGCAAGCAGAGAATGGCACACACAAGCAGCACTGGGCAAGCAGAGAATGGCACACACAAGCAGCACTGGGCAAGCAGAGAACGGCACACACAGGGAGGCAGGGCCGGGCCAAGGTATTTTTGCACCCTAGGCAAAGGCTTTAATCAGTGCCCCCCCACCCAGTCCTGCATTACCCACCTTACCAGTCATATAGCCCCCTGTACCTGTGCCAGCACCTATCATATTGCCTCCATTTGTACCTATACCAATGGCAGTCAATCCCTCAGACCCTCAATCCCAAAACCTGTGGCAGCATAAACCAAAACATCCATCATATTTTTGCCCCCAATCTGTACCTATGCCAGCGGCAACCAAAAGAATCCATCATATTGCCCAAATTTGCATCTGTTCCAGCAGTAGCCAAAAATCCATCATATTGCCCTCAAACATCTGTGTACCTGTGCCAGCAGCCACCATATTGCCCCATGAACCTGAGCCAGCAGCAGCCAATCCCTTATATTGCCCCCAGTCTGTACCTGTGCCAGCAGCAGCCAAAAATACACACTATTGCCTCCATATATGTACTTGTGCCAGCAGCAGCCAAATATCCATCATATCATCTGTTTACCTGTACAAGTAGCAGCCAAGATATTGCCCACAAATATGTACCTGTGCCAGCAGCTGCCAAAAGGGAGCTGGGAGTGATTCTGTCTGGAACAGGGGGTTTATAAAGTTGAAAAACTATTAAAGGCCAAGCAAATCAGGGTTTAAAAAAGAAAGTAAATTCCCCTTAAAAGTGTGCCCCGCTCATGTTTGCACCCTAGGTGAGCGCCTACTCTGCCTGCCCCTAGTTCCGGCCCTGCAGGGAGGGAAGGCAGAACAGAGCAAGAGACAGGGAAAGCTATCAGTCTAATATGTACTACATACAGTGACAGAGTGCTAGTGCCCCATTAGCATTTTGAATAAGGTGTGAACAGGTGAACAATGTGGCAGCTTCAGTCTGGGTCTCAGGTTTGAACAGTACAGGCCTTTAGGATATAAACAATAGAGGTGTCACAAGTGTGAACAATACAGGGGGATCACAGGTGTGATACAGGGGATTAGAGTCTGAAATTGAGGTTTAAACAATGCAGGGTGCAGTTTATCTCTACAGCACCTGGGGGGCGCGGCCCGCGGGCCGCCAGTTGGACAGCCCTGCTTTAAATCATGTGACTTTTCATCACAAAACAAGGAAGTCAAAATGTTTTCAAGGACAACTATACCCCCAAAATAAATACTTGAGCAACAGATAGTTTATATTATATTAAGTTGCATATTAAATAATCTTATCAAACTGGAATATATATCTAAGTAAATCTTGCCCTTTTACATACACTCTTGCCTTGAACCACCATTTTGTGATGGTCTGTGTGCTGCCTCAGAGATCACCTGACCAGAAATGCTACAACTCTAACTGTAATAGGAAGAAGTGTGGAAGCAAAAGAAACAACTCTGTCTGTTAATTGGCTCATGTGACATGTATGTTTGTGTGCACCGTGAATCATACGATCCCAGGAGGCTGACCTTATTTTCTACAATAGAAGTTTTATATTTTTGATTACTCAATGGCACATACTACTAAAAAAGTGTATTATTATGAAAATAGTTTATTTACATGAAGCAGAGTTTTACATATGAGCTGTTTTATGCAATATATTATTATAGAGACCTACATTGTTTCAGGGGTATAGTTTTCCTTTAAGCGCATGCTATTTGTACAGTTCTCTTTTCCCTTCCTGCTGTTAATTTGTATATGCAAATTAGGGTTCAGTATTTGGCTAATTCTTTCCCAGGGGTTTAGCCAAATCCCAAAATAATGGATTCGGCGCATCCCTAGAAAAAGGCAAAAAGTTAATAAACTTGCCCATTAGGGGCAGACTTACATTCAACCATTGTTTGTTTGAAATGTCATTCTGCAGAAAGCCAGAGCAGAAGTTGAATTTCAGTGCAGCAGTGAAAGATTGTGGTAATAAATTAGAAAATGAATGAATAAGGAGATTTTTAAGAAATTACTTCCCAAATGTTTACAAGAGAAAAATATGTGACTAAATCCTTGTGTATGTAGCACTAACCTTTGTGTACTAAAAGGTTTATTCCAATAAAGGACTATGGATACCCACTAAACACAATTATGATTTATAAGAAGCCTGTAAGCTCTTTAGCACACTGCCCTTCTACCTCTTATATCAGCTGTATGCTTGTACTTAAGTGGAAGCTGAAAAAGGACAGAAAGCCTTGCGTTATCATCAATGTCATTTATTCTATTCTGGCTCTGTTTCAGTTTCTGTTATTTCTTCTCTTAAAGAAAGTAGGTGGATTGTAATGGGGTCAGTATGTAAGAAATCTTTTTTTAATATGTTAAACCAATTACTTTCTATAGAGATCCCAACAGGACAACTGCCATATTTCAAAACATTTTGGTGTAAGGTCCTTCCTATTCAGCGGTAGTTTATAATGTCTGTGTAATGTAATGAATTGAACAGCTGTGCCATAGGTGGACATTAACAGCTTTCTGTTGGATTACAATGATTTTACTTTGAACATAGCTTTATCCCCAAAAAATAGCTTACACAATTTCTTGTACATGTATGGGACCTGTTATGCAGAATGCTCTGGACCTGGGGTTTTCCAGATAATGTTTTTTTCTGTAATTTGGATCTTCATAACTACTAGTACATTTTTTAAACATTAGTTAAACCCAATGGTCTGGTTTTGCTTCAAATGAGGATTAATTATATCTTAATTTGAAACATGTACAATATACTGTTTTATTATAACAGAAAAAAAGGAAATCATTTTTATAAATCTACATTTTTGATTAAAATGGAGTTTATGGAAGATGGCCATCACATAAGCCATCACAATAATAAACAGTACAATAATGTATT
Source organism: Xenopus laevis (assembly GCF_017654675.1). Taxonomy (NCBI): domain Eukaryota; kingdom Metazoa; phylum Chordata; class Amphibia; order Anura; family Pipidae; genus Xenopus; species Xenopus laevis. The sequence continues at coordinate 45,312,245 of NC_054381.1, forward strand.
AAAAACGTAGGGTTTGATAATATACATTCCCCTCTGTCCCTATTTTAGAGTATAATAACTTCTGTGATGACCATGGGAAATGGCCATCACATAATTTGGAGCTTTCTGGATAACGGGTTTCTGGATAACGGATCCCTTACCTGTATTTCATTTCAGTTGGCAAAGCAAAACATATGTATATCTGAGAATGCTTTACACTTATCTTTTAAATAGAACCATGTCTTTTGTTACAGTTCGCCATTCACTTTAGCGATGCATTTATTTTAGATTTTATTAAAGCTACAATATATATTCACTTTCCCTTTACTTTGTGGTCTTGGGCTTGCTAAAACCCATATTCCATTTGAAAGCACACATGGCATATCATGAAGGATGTTAAGAAAGAGCAAGAGCACTAACAGGAAATAGTGAGTATTACTTAGATTGCTGCTTTTCTTTCTTATTTGTCTTCTGTGGTCATAATTCCTGGAAGGAGCTGGATTTAAGATCTTTGCTCACAGAAGCCAGTTTGTGATTTAGACTTGACTACTAACTTCTTTATATTCCATAGAAACGGTTTTAAGAAAATATGTCTCCTTTTAAGAAATGATTAAATCCTGCCATACTATCATTGTAGATGGTAGGGCTGTCCAACAGGAGGCACACAGGCTGCCTGCACAAAGGCCCTACTGACTGCTTTTGTATTACATTATTTTATTATGTGGCTTCCTTAAATGTTATACTGGAAGAGAAATAGAATAGGTTATCAGTGTGTTTCACACAACAGTAATGACTGTAAAATTGATTTTAGCTACTAAATAATAAACAGTACAATAATGTATTAATTACTTAGGGTTCAATAATATACATTCCCCCTTGGCCCTGTTTTAGAGTCTTATAACTCCTGTTTACTAGTGGAATATGCATCCTACAGCTCTGATAATTATACAGAATTATAGAGACCATGTTTAGACTGTTTAGCTAAGTGAGATTGCATGACTATGTAAGGAAAATCATTTAAAAAGTGACTTCAAAGCAATGCAATGTCACTAAATTTAATGGTGTGACCTACTGTGCATGTTCTTTGAAAAAACAATCCAGCCATATGCGTTGATGATAACTATATTGCTATTGAACAATTTAGTGGAGCCAGGCCCCAGCAGCATCCCATGGAGTTCAAGCTATAGAAAACTTATTTGCATTCAGGTCAGCAGCACTAGGAATTTGATTTAAAGAGATACATCTGCTATTGTGTTTTCATTAAAGAATATATTTAAAATTAATTGCAGAATTGCTTAGATCAGGTTCACCTACAAAAATTCAATATAATCAAAACAACGCTGGTAGCACAGGACGTGCCGAGGGATACCCACATCCCGACAAGCTACAGACCCTCCAGTAGGACATTTGATTAATCAGCCCCTTATTTATTTTTTAAACAGTGCAACTTTATAAAATTATAAGACATTTAAATAACAGACACAAATAGGGTTCTGCCAAGAGGGGGCAGGCTAGGTGGTGTTAGGGTAGGCAGATGACATCATGGGGTGAGTGATGATCAGAGGATGTGTCTGTGACTTGGCAGGGTTATGACGTGGCAATCACTGATTGGCTGATTAGTGCACCCATCATTTTAAAGCACTGTCTGGACTTCCTAATTTGGAAATCAGGACACAAAGTTTTCGGGAGGGCTGTCCAGGTGGAAACCCTAGATGGTAACCCTAGGTGGTAACCAGGTGGTAACCCTAGACAAAAATATGACATTTAAATAATTTGCTAAATTGCCAGTTTTTAGTATGTAGCCGTGTTTAGCTCTTATATGATGTTTGTTTGTTTCAACCTCAGTATTAATATATAATGGACACATGCTGACATTTACTGATGAACAGAGGAAACCGATATTTCCTTAGGAGAAATTGTGTTGTAGCTACAGAAGAAAGTTCACCCGCTCTTGCTTTCCCAGTGGATATTCTACTTACGGAACATGTCAGGAATAAAAAATATATATATGCTGATTTATTGCTCTGTTCATAATGCAAATTTCTTTTGTGAAATGATATGTTTTCTTCTTGGGATCAGTAAAAATGATGTCTTGTTGATATTGGCGAAAGTTCTGGATGCCCAGTTTCCATTAATCTATAGAGATTTTTTTATCGGGGGCAGTTAGCATATTAGATTTTATTTTCTCTCTTCTAACTCTAACATGCAATTTTAAAGAACAAGGAAACCCACAATATCTTTCCTTGAAACTACCCACTGCAGTAAACTATACAACTGCTCGATATTCTTTCATGCAATCACTTTTGCTCATCCACCCGAACTCTGTTCTTTGTGCATGTGCATTACAGCACCATAGTTTGAGGGAGCAGAAATAGTAAGGCACATAACAATCACAACAATGGAAATGAGGGATAGAGAGAGAGAGAGAGAGAGAGAGAGAAAGAGGTGAAATTTGTGCAAAAACTGAATTTAGCTGTAAGAACGATTCCATAAAAAATGCTTTGTGAACCCTTATTATTAATTGGCTTTCCTTGCCCTTTAACAAAGAATCACCGGCATTTCAATGCAAGTAAGGGCAGAGACACACGCTCAGATTTGGGGAGATTAGTCACCCAGCGACAAATCGCCTCTGCTTCAGGGGCGACTAATCTCCTCGAACTGCCACCCGCCGGCTAGAATGTAAATCGATGGCGGGATGGCAATCGATGCCCTTCGTTTTCCGAAGTTGCATGAAGTTGCCTCACAAGGAAACTTCAGGCGACTTTGGAAAACGAAGCGCTCCGAGTGCCATCCCGACGGCAATTTACACTCTAGCCGGCAGGAGGCAGTTCGGGGAGATTAGAAGAGGCAAATCTTTGCATCTGCCCTTGCCCTAAAGAGAAAAGTTGGATGGACTAAATTTTTGCTGTTTGCTCTTGTCTAATGGAAATGTTAATGAATCTTTTCAACTCACTATCCACATACAAAGGCCAAAAGATTACAGTTGAGATCTTTTATCATAACAATGGTTTGACTGTCACAATATAAAACTGATATTGTTGGAATAAGCTTTTCCTGTGTGTTTCCTACTTTGCTGAGTGACAGCATATGCCAAAACCAATGCACCATAATGCCTGTACTGACAATTTATTAGACATTTGCTTTCCTATCTCATATGAATGACATAATCTGGCCATCATCTTTATCTTTCTTAAACTCCAATTAACTTTCTGGCAGGCTGACCACAAGCTTTTATGCCTCCTGCAGGTTTCCCTCCTATGAATCTTTACAGAGAGGAAAAGAGCTTAGTTAATCTGACAGTTTCCAGACTTAAATAAATAACAAGTATCAGTAAAAATGCAAATGTATAATAAATCTACCTCTGTGTCTTGTATTAGTATTCACATGTACAAAATATTACCTTAAGGAGTTAACTTGAAAGCATCAGCTGAATTTTGCTTTAAAAAAAAAAAAATGAAAGAAAAGCGAATGAAGTGTGAGTGCTTTTGGGCAGCTGTGCTCTTCTTTGGTCCTACTCTGTGGAGCTTAAAGAAATAATTCCATTTCTACCTCCCCTGTTGCCCAACACTTACTTTCTTATGTAATGGGAAGAAATGTTGCCAGACCTATTGGAGATCCAACAGACAGAATTGTATCTCAGACTTCAGTTTATTAAAGAACATGTTCACAGTAATACCAATTTGCCAAGTATTTGTCCACACAAATTAAGAAGTAACAGCGTAGACTGGAAAAAATGGTAAATATCTCTGGGCTTTGAAAGAACAGATGAATTAGTCCATGGCTGGAAGATGAATTTTACTTTAAACGGAATCTATCTATTAACCCATTGTGTCAATTGACTGTTTAATATGAAAGAGAATTGTCCACAGATACATGTCCAAGAGGAAGAAAAGAGATGGTTGTATTTGTATTCATATAAAACATGCTCTGTTACCAGCTACAGGTCAACAGAAGTGCTTTGAAATATATGAAAATCCATAGCTAGATTGTACATATCTTCTTGAATCAGTTCAAATGAGTGGATGACAGTAGATAGGGGTAGAATGCTTATTTGAAAACATTTGGAGGGAACACTGGTGTCCAACATATTCTTGAAACTGTAGTTGAATGGCTACGATAACCCTGTTTTCATATACATGCATTTATAATCTTGAAATTAGCTAAAGGGAGCTCTGGCCAAGCGCTGAATCACAAAGAGAGGCCCCCAAAACAATATATAAAATATTATTTTACAGTATAAAGCAGAGAAATAATGTGTTTCAAACAGACCCAAGCTTTTAAGAAAGTCAGTTTTCTTCTATTTGACAAGGCACTGCCATAATAGTCACATGAAAGATTGTAAATGGAAGAGAATATTACTAAAAAAGAACTTCTTTTGGACAAAACTATGCCAGTTGATCATCCTTCACCTGTGTGCCTGTTAATGCGTAGTGACAAATGCACTACAACATCATTTGTAATAGTAGTGTAATCCTGATACTTCATACACCATCTTCATATTATTTCTTCATTGCATTATTTTGGGTAATGTTTCTGGGTGATATTATGTTTGCATTTCTCATTTATGATCATGGCTTCTCCGTACCTTATCATGTATGGTACTGCCTAAACCGGTGTCAGTTACATGGACTATACTGCTAGCTGCCTACCCTGACATGTTCTGATATTTCAGTTGTTGCAAGAACTTGATCTGCAGCCTGACACAACTTAGGCGCCAATCCAATTATTTTGCCTGCCTAAAAGTTTTATTGCTTTCTTCTCATCCATATCTCCTAGTTCCTAAAAGGCCTTGCAGTTCTGTTTACTACTATGGTTTTCTGCAGTTGTGCAAGGTTTCCTGCTAAATGGCTGTGGCACCTGTCTTTTGTTGATTGGAATTATTTGTGAGAGCATTTATTCTAAACGCATATGCTATTAACAAAGCATATTTGTCAGTTTATCCAGTACTTTAGGGGGAAATTTATGAGGCATAACAGCTTTATGTAAAAGAGTTAGATTTTAAGCTGAGCAATGTAAAGGCAGAGGCAATCAGCATGACCAGAAGATACAGCATTGAGGTCTTCAAAGTTGGAGAGGAGGAGGAGAGCTCAGAAAGGAAAACGAGGTGGAGGTTCACACTAGACAAAGAAGTCGCTAAAAGAGCTACAGTTGAGCTGGCTGTAATAACGAATCAAAATAAAACTGAATGCAGGGAGAAATGTATGTTATTGTGGGGGATGTTTAGAGTAATTTTAGGGGATTTTAAAATAAAAGCCTTACTTATCCTTAAAGGGTTCCTAAAGCAAGGGTAAAAATTATTTTGTCTCTTGTACACATGTATTTCACATACAAAAACATTTTTTCGGCCTATGGCGCATGCATCATTGTGACCACTGCAGTGTCCTCAGGGAAGTGCAATGAAATGGTGGATTGTGCCTGTTTTTTTGCACTCTGCACACTGCCTTCCATCTCACATATGACCCCTAGAGTGGGAAGTGAGTACAGGTTGGGATTTTGATAATTTTAAGGTTCGAGTACTTAAAATCTACAGTAAAAATACTGTTATAACATATATTCTACAATTGTTATTCTTCATCAGGGAAGGGAATAATATTTGTATATTTACTTAGATTAAACCAACAAATGTAGCTCTGTAGATATACAACATACCTGAAACTCTACTCATTTAGGATAAGATATGGGGTAAAATGTATTTGCTGACTATATTCGTGGAACAATGACTGAATGACTTGATACATCAGTGTTATTTTCCTATTGCAATAGTGCAAACTAGAATGCTATATTTATTCTGTAGAATGTTTTACCATACCTGAGTAAAAAGCTCTAGAAGCTCTCTGTTTGTTTAGAATAGAAGCTGCAGTATTAATGTGGTGTGACATCACTTCCTGCCTGAGTCTCTCCCTGCTCTGGGATCAGATTACAGTAGAGAAGGGAGGGGGAGGGTAGAGGAGCAAATTGAGCATGCTCTTGCCCAGGGCAATGAGGTTTAAGCTGAAAACAGGAAGTCTGATACAGAAGCCCATGTGTACACAATAGAAGGAAAGAAATGCTGTGTTTCTTTTGACAGGGGACTCAGAGCAGCACTACTTTGGGGGTTTACTGGTATATTTAGATAGACCTTTCTGATAAGGCTTATTTAGTTTTTACCTTTCCTTCTCCTTTAAACAATTGTGCTGAATCACTCATGGCTGATAACGTTTATCACAAGTGTATTGTGGAGTACTCTGTGCTACAGTGTGCAAATATTTTCCAAAGAAAGGACTGTGGTGTGTGTTACTTGAAAAAGTATCGCAAAGGGAGCATGGGACATCATGTTACATGGTTTACCCCCAACAGGGTCAGATAGGCATCATTTGTGATAGGGTTGGCTAAAAAGAGAAGATGATGGAAACTGTATAGCAGCAGCAAAACCTCTTAAATGAAATCATACTCTATATAAAGAGATGCATAAAACATAAGAATTCTATTCTACTGTACTAAGCACAAATTAGAACATTTTTCATAGTAGCATTTTGAAAAAATATTTAATTTGCAGAATGTTCTTAATTTGAGAAACAGACAGTGCTTTGAAATGTCTGGCAATTTCCTTCTCAAACTTGCTGGTAGATTGACTTTACTCTTCTCCAAGCTCACTATCCCATCGTGCACACATATGAGGACATTTTCCTGGACCAGGCTTCAGTATCTTCCCGTTACTGGATCAACTACAGAAAAAGAAATGAAAAATGCAGTCCTGGCAGTTGGCTTCAGGAAATCATATTTTGCAGTACAGATCAATTCAATTTTCTGCTTGTGTTTGAAGGATTATTTGAAGTAAGGCAAAGCAAATTATGATATATTTTGCCTGCAATTTGCTACACTGAAAATACTGTTCTGGCATATAGTATAGTATGGAAGGATGAGATCTTACTCATTTCTTTAATGAAAAAATTGATCTCATCAGACTGAGCATACTTTCTGACAATAATCTCAGACTAACGTGCAGTCCACTCACATCCACTTTGCACTCCTTCACCCCACAACACTAGATGAAGTTAGCAAACTTCTACACTGCTCAAAACCCACAACCTGCTCCCTTGACCCCATACCCTCTCTCCTCCTTTCTCCAATCTCATTTGAGATTCAGTTCTGCCTGGCCGAACCGAATCCTAATTTGCATATGTAAATTAGGGGTGGGGAGGGAAATCACGTGACTTTTTGTCACAAAACAAGGAAGTAAAAAATGTTTTCCCCTTTCCCCTACTTTAAATGAATCTTACTTTGTTTAAAAATGGCTGAACCTTGCATGATTCTATTATTTTCATGTTTACTTGGCCAACAGAGGACACTATTTTATTAAAGACTTTAGATGCATTGCCTCAAAAGAGTCATGGCTTCTCCCATTTATATAAATGCACATATATAGATGATAATTTAACTCCTATGCAAAATAATAAACATTTATAAAAACAGAAAGTGATTACAAAACCAGCTAATAAAAGAGGGCATGTTTTTTTTCTTCAAAGCAATGTAATAATTAATACAACAGCATATATACTGTATACAAATTAGCATCTATTTTGGTAAAATTGCACATCATTTGTGGTACACGTTTCTCCTGCACTTCTGTATAACTGGTGCTTCCAGCAAGCAGGATTAATAATGGTTTACTGTATATGTGTTTGATTCACTTGACATTTGTTGCATTTATAGACTCAACAAATTAAAATAACCCTGGAATTACCTACAGGTCCAGGTTGACAGTAATTCCAGGGCTCCCTTGCATCAATGCTTATTTTAGGGCATCAGTGAAGACTAAAGGGGCTATGGGATTTTGAAAGCCATATTTATCAAAGGATGAACTTTGATAAATACTCTTTTAAAAATCTGATAGAAATTAATGGAGAGTGGTGGAATTTCACTCTAGAGGACTGTGGCAATCTCTAACTTCACTCTTGGATAAATATACCCCTTAGAGAAATAAACAAAGTGCCTGGTACAAACTTAGTACAGGTATGGGACCAGTTATCCAGAATGCTTGGGACCTGGGGTTTGATAAAGGATCATTCTGTAACTTGGATCTTCATACTTTGTCCACTAAAAAATAATTTAAACATGAATTAAACCCAATATCAGGCACAAGGTGTTATTTAGTTATTGTAAAAAAAATTTAGATGTTTTAAAATTCTGAATTATTTAAAGGACAAGGCAAGTGTGATAATAAATAAATCTTCTTTGAGAGGCCTATGTTGTCATACTTTGTTCAAAGTACACTCTATTACTAGCCATTCGTCTCATCTGCAGTGCTGTAGTAGAAAAAACTGCTGAGTTCCAGAATAGAAATACCCAACATGCAATGTTCCTGCACTAAGACCAAGACCGGCGAGTTTGCACAGTTGATCAAACTTGAAGGCAATACATGCACATTAAAAAAGATCCATGAGTGTGCTTTCACTGAACGTACAACCATCGCTCATCCACAAGCCTCCTCCAAAGGCCTCCCACCACAATGCGTGCACTGTGCATACATGTGCTGTTATTGTTGCAAGATGTATTAGGGCACAAGCTTTCTCGTCCAGGAGGAGGATTCGTTTTGGCACATGTGCATTTCGTTTGTCAGCTCCATGTTTATGATGTCACCTAAAAGAAAATGTCGGACCCCCGCAGGTCTTTAAACGCATTGACGCTGTTCTCTTCCCCTTTATTTGGGCAAACAAACCCCCTAGAGTCAACAGGCTAACGCTCCAGGCCCCATTGGTAAAGGGGGGATTAGCCCTTCCGCATCTGCAAATGTACTATTATGCTAGTCAATTAGCATTCATACATAACTGGTTTAACCCCGACCCCGAAAACACACTCACAGCTTTACACGCCACGCTGGCGGGCTCCCTCGAAGCAATTAGAAATACGCCCTACAGGGGGGGCGTGGCTAACCGCGCATGGAGTAGGAAGCAAATAGCAGAGCTCCGGGGCCCTTACCCTGAAATATACCCTGCATTCACCATACTGGGCCGCGAATCCTACAGCACCCAGGCGAGAGTGTCTCACCTTCACACGGAGACTCACATCATGCCCAAAAATAAACCGGCGCAGACACGCAGCAAAGGATCCGACTCGCAGCACGAGCCCTCCCAAAATGGCGGCTCTGATTCTGTAGCGGCAGAGGAAGACACGGGGGCAGAGGCCTGCAACTCCCGCATCACTAAGGTGAGCGCCAAAGCAGCACAAACTTTGGGGAAATATGCTCGATATCCAATGAGCGATACTACTCAGGGACAAAACACTCACCCTGACACTATGAGTCTAGCTACCGAAGACTCCCCAGAAAACAACCCCCCTCCCCCACCCGCCACAACTGACAATCCTGAGCCAACATTGAGGGAAATTCTCCAAACAATGACCATGAACCATACCACAGTCCTGAACAAGCTTGATGCCATAAAAATGGACTTCAACATAATGAAGCAAGATGTGCAAAAATTGAGAGAGCGCACACAGGAAACAGAAAGGCGCATCTCAGATTTAGAGGATACTACACAACCCCTGCAGACTGCCATGAAGGAACACTCACGTGATATTGCAGCCCTACAAGCAAAGACTGATGATTTAGAAAACAGATCGCGGCGAAATAATATCAGAGTTGTGGGTATACCTGAAAGAGCAGAAGGGAGACAAGTCGAACTTTTCCTAGAAAATTGGCTGCTACAAACATTTGGGAAAGACACATTCTCACGGAGCTTTGTGCTAGAAAGGGCTCACAGAGTCCCAAGCAAGGCCCCGCCACCAGGCGCCCGCCCGCGCCCCATTATAGCTCGTCTACTAAATTACAGGGACCGAGACAAGATCCTGCAAGCAGCCAGAACCCTAGGATCTATACAATTTGAAAACCAAAGAGTGTCCATATTCCCGGATTTTTCCATGGAAGTTCGAAACCAAAGGCTCAAGTTCACAGCAATAAAAGAAAAACTCAGGAGACTACAGCTCCCATACTCTATGTCCTTCCCGGCAAGATTGCGCGTAGTGAAGGATGACAGAGTCTACTTTTTTACATCACCGGAAGAGGCACTGAAATGGCTGGAGTTTGTAAACCCAACATCGTCCCCTTCAAAGGAGCCCAGATCCTCCAAACAAACAACTTCAGACACCTGATGCAACTTTCACTGGAAACGTCCATCATTACCTTTTACAAAGGCCCATAAGCATCCCCGGAAGAATGCTACACTAGATCACAGCTAATCCCAGCTCCTAAACGGATCTCTGGAATCGAAGAACTGAGGAAAATACCCTTTGATTCCCACCCCTCCTAAGTTGATACCATGTTTTATTGTTATAGGGAAGAAACCTGCCCAAGTTGGGTCGGGGCAGGTAGGGTGGGCCGGGTCCCAGAACCTTTTCTGGAACTACACAAAAGTACTGCTGTTTGTTTCTCCTTCTCTCCCCTAACAAACTTTACTCCCACAGTAAGCCGGATTACTAACTTTGACCAACAGGACAACTCTACAGATCCGAATGACATCAGGACATCCTTTCCATTCATCGCCTTGACAGACGATCATGGCTGAGGTAAAAATACTATCTTGGAATGTAAGAGGTTTGGGTAACCCAATTAAACGGGGCCTAGTGTTCAAACAAATAAGAAAGACTAAACCTCACTTGATCTTACTCCAGGAAACCCACCTGGTTGGAAACAAACTGAGAACATTACAAAAACCTTGGCTTGGGGCATACTACCACTCTACATACTCTTCTTATGCTAGAGGAGTATCTATTCTGGTATCTAAACAATGTTCCTTCACTCTTACTAAATCTATCATAGATTCTGAAGGCAGATTTGTGATACTACTATGTTCCTTACATGGGAAAAGTTATATTATAGCTAACCTGTATTCACCCCCCCCACTCACTGGGGATCTACTATCTCTGATGGTAGACAAAATCCTAACTTTACCCCTTTACCCCATCTTACTCCTAGGGGACTTTAATGCAGTGATGGCGGAGCAAGAAGACAGGCTCCACCCAAGAGCTAATTCCTCCCCAATCCTTCATAACTGGGCCTTTACCTTTGGCCTCCACGATTTGTGGAGGGAAAAACACCCTGGGGTTAAGAAATATACATGCTTTTCAGCATCCCACAACACTATGTCTCGTATCGATCTTGCTCTGGGTTCCCCAGAAATCCTCTCCCAAACAAAGAAGGTAGAAATTCTCCCAGGGGGCATTTCTGACCATTCTCCTCTTCTACTAACAATAGAAGTGAATCCCAGAGCTTCGGACAAGATATGGCGCCTTAATAGTTTCTGGGTCCAACAAGACAGTATCCTCAATCCAGTAGAAGAGGAGCTTAAAGCCCATATAGAAATTAACCTACATTCTACTAATCTCCAAAACATGTGGGATGCGCTGAAAGCATACACTAGAGGGTCCTTTATTCAGCAAATTAAGATTTTTAACAATAATGCCCGGAGGAAAATTGATAATTTAGAATCCCTAATGGTTCAAGCTGAGAAAGAATTTTGCCTGAGACCCTGCCTTCGAAATAAACAGAAATTCTTAGCCTCACAATCAGCACTACAAACCGCCCGAATACTGCAAGTTAAAAAAACACATTTGTATTGCAAAGCCAACATATTTGCAACCGGGGACAAAAACGGCAAACTACTTGCCATACTATCCAAAGATGCCTCCCCATTAACCACCATTCCAGCAATTAGAGATACAGCAGGAACTATTATAGCAGACCCAGTAGAAATAAATCAAGTTTTTGCAAATTATTACAAAAACTTATATTCCTCCCGAACAAAACACACAGGAGATGCTCTGTGCTCATATCTTAAAGACATACCTCTCCCAACCCTTGACCCTCAAGATAGCTTAAATTTAGAGAGACCTATTACTGAACTGGAATTGGAAGAGGCCATCTCATCCCTGTCTTCGGGGAAAACCCCTGGATTAGATGGCCTCCCCACAGATGTCTATCTTAAATATGGAAAACTGCTTGTACCTCTATTGCTTCCTCTTTTTAATGGGATTCTGGAAGGGGCGGACCTGCCAACCTCTATGAGCGAGACTTTAATTACCTTAATTTTGAAACCCGAGAAAGATCCTCTTAACTGTGGCTCATATCGCCCAATATCGCTAATAAACGTTGACGCAAAAATTCTAGCAAAAATTCTAGCTCGAAGACTTAATCTAGTAATTACTAAAATTATCTCCCCAGATCAAACGGGATTCATTCCGGGCCGCATGACTGATATTAATATTCGCAGACTTTTCACGAATATGACCATAACTCATGATAATTCTGGTCATAGGATAGTTGCGGCCCTCGACAACGAGAAAGCCTTTGATTCCGTGGAATGGAATTATCTCTGGACAACTATGGAACTAATGGGAATCAAAGGCAACTTTTTAAAATGGCTAGCCAAGCTATACCATAATCCAGTGGCTCGGATAAAAACAAACCAAACAGTCTCGTCTCCAATCTCGATCTCTAGGGGTACACGGCAGGGATGCCCCCTCTCGCCCCTATTATTTGCAATTGCGATGGAACCTTTAGCCTCTCTTTTAAAAAACACTGTTGACGTTAAGGGTTTGTGTATAGGATCTGTCACAGAAAAAGTAGCCATGTATGCGGACGACACCATACTTTTCCTAGAGAACCCTTACAATGCATTGGAAACAGCACTAAATGTGATAAATAAACATACAGAATACTCTGGCTTATCTATTAACTGGGGGAAATCTTTAATTTTCCCAATAGACAAATTTCAATTTGAAGGTCACAGGTATAAGGCCAACCTACCTTGGGTTTCTACTTTTAAATATCTTGGTGTACACATCCACAGGGATTTAAACAAATTCGTAGAACTTAACTTAAATCCTTTACTTAATTTGATTGAAATGAAAACCAAAAACTGGGCCAATCTCCCTCTAACACTTCTTGGGCGAATAAATCTTTTCAAAATGGTCCTCTTACCCAAATTCACTTACTTATTCCTACAAACCCCCCTTACAGTCCCAAAGACCTTTTTCCATAGACTCAAATCCCTGCTAAATACCATGTACTGGGGATCAACCTCACCTAGAACAGCTCTTACGACACTACAACACCCCTCTGACAAAGGGGGACTAGCAGCACCAAATATGTTCTTATATTACCTGGCTACCAGGATGGTTACGGTTTGGAGGTGGGCCTCACCGTCCCCCGATATTGCCTGTACAACACTCGAAGCTAAACTGGTAGACTCTTATGAAGCCCTAAAAAACCTACTATATAGAGGACCAAATGCCCAAAGTAAAATATCTCCCTTAATGAGAGCGACCATACATAGCTGGAAAACGGCCCTGACTTATTTCCCCAGGGGTGATGACTATTACTCCACTCATACACCCCTATGGCATAACTCCATATTCCCTCACCTCCTTACAGTGCCAGACCCCAGCATTTGGGCAGGATATGGCATAAAATACATAGGACAGGTCATAACCCAAGGTGAAATATCCACCTTTACCATTCTTAAAGAAAACTTTAACTTACCCAATAAAATGCTCTTCCGCTTTTTCCAGTTGCGACATGCCCTACAAACACAACTAGGCAAGGAATATATAGACGTTACTCCTAGGAGGGTGGAGGATTTAGTTTTCACCCCTGGATTGTTAAAACCTGTTTCCCAATTTTATTCTCTACTAAGCAACCCTAAAGAACCTGTTTTAGACAAACTTTACAAGAAATGGGTGATAGATATTCCCCATCTAACCTCTGAAATGTGGAACGACATTCTCGAAACCTACAATTCCTCCCTAATTAACTCAAAAGACAGAATGATCCAATTTCGGTACCTACATAGAACATACTTGACCCCCCATAGACTACACCTCATTAAATCCTCCAGCCCAGATGTATGCCCAAGATGCCAAAATTCCCCAGCTGGTTTCATACACATGATATGGGAATGTACCCAAATTCGGAGATTTTGGGGGAAAATAACACAAGAAATCAGCTCCCTCCTTGCACTCATCATTCCGATGGACATAACTCTCCTCATCCTTCATCAAACTGAAGACACAGCCCCTACAGTAGCCGAAAGAACTTTGATATGTTTTCTTCTTATACAAGCAAAGCGATTGATAGCTCTTAAATGGAAATCTGAACAAGCTCCAACAAAAAGACAATGGATCGAATTAGTAAACACCTCCATCCCCCTCTATCGAATAACTTATACTAGTCGAGGCTGTCCAAAAAAATTTGAAAAAATTTGGACCCCATGGTTATCTGAACACCTTCCTTCTTTATTAGTTTAATCTGAACAACCAAGTTGTTGAGTGGCCCGGCCCCCCCCCTCCCACACCCCCCCCCACCCCCCTTCCCCATCCCCCCCCTTCGGAGAAACAACAGTAAACACAGTTTATTGGGAAAGTTATTTGAAAATCTTTTATTGCATTATATACGTGACTGCACAGGCAATCGAACAGTCTTTTGTAACTGGTATAACTGAGTTCTCTACAAAGCTACAATGTACAAAGGAACCCCTAATCTTGTATGTTTATCTTGAATATTGTAACCTGATGTTTTATGTTACTGTACAACTTTAAGCTGGCTAATGTCATGTAATATATGACTTTGAAAACAACAATAAAAATCAAGTTTGAAAAAAAAAGAAATACGCCCTACAGGAATGTCAAAGACACCCCTGAACTGCCACCAACGCTAAGATGCCCACAAAGGGCCTGGATGCTTGCCACTAAAGTTCTTGCAAAAGCTGCAAGCCTTCCATCCCCCTATACCCCACTATGGAGAAACTCCAATCTACAGCACCTAGTTCATCTACCGGACTTTGCGTACTGGCCAAAATTAGGGGTCAGACACCTATCGGATCTCTTAGTTAACAGCACCTTCCCGACCCTTGCCCAACTAGCGACTAAACTGAACCACCCAAACATAGCTTGGCACCGATACTTCCAACTCAGACATGCATTTGCGGCCCAATTTGGTAGCCTGGTAATCTGTACAAACACCCAACCGCATGAAGACAGACTTTGGGACCCGAATCCACAAAAGCTGGTCTCTGGGCTATATAAGCTACTAATATCCACCATCCATAGTCCACTTAACAAAGCAAAAAACAAGTGGAATGGCCTTATCCCTGCTCTAGATGATGATATGTGGGAAGATGCAATAGGGGAACTATACAGCTTTCTAATCTCTACAAAAGATAGGATGGTGCAATTCCGTATCATACATTGTACATATATAACTCCAATCAGGCTCAAAGCCATGGGCAAAAGTCCCAATGGAAGCTGTCCCAAATGCCAGCACCTGGACGCTGATTTCTTTCATTTGCTTTGGTCATGTCCCCTGGTGCAGAGATTCTGGGCCAAGGTAATAGCCTACTTGACTAATGAAATTTTGCTCCCTGGAGCACTAACACCAGAGGTGTGCCTACTGGGACTGGTGGACGAATTGGCACCTCTAAATAAAACGCGGTATTTACTAAAGACCCTTCTATTTTACGCCAAAAAGCAAATTGCCATGACATGGATGAGCCCACGACCCCCTACAATAAAGCAATGGGTAAAACTGATCAATACCAGGCTCCCGATGATAAAACTAACATACATAGCCAGACAGTGCCCAGAAAAATTTGGGAAAATCTGGGAACCCTGGTTGGAGCTCTGTCCCGAAGTAGACCCAGAGTCTCAATAAATGCGTGTATATGGGAGAACATATATGTAATATAACTGTTTCTTTTTCAGCGAATTGAGTCTTATATAAGCGTGCTTCAATCCTGTGAGATTTGGAAGTAACATGTAATACTCACTTTAACCTAACATGGGGCAGACTTTTTGCTCAGATTGTGTACCTTGATGCCTTAAAACTGATATGTTGTGGTCCTGCGTGACCATCTGCACTTTTTATCACCAATGCCTACATTGTCTGTTGTTAAGTGTGTTGTTTGTTTCAAAACGGAAAATAAAAACCTTTTAAAAAAAAAAAAGAAAATGTTGGTGCCGAGAAAGGAAACAGAGCATTAGCTTCCACAGGCCACTCTAATAGAATGGAGCAGTTTTTGGAGAAATTATCTTAGCAATAATGAGAAAAATACTTTCTCAATAATTCAGTATATTGGAATTATGCTCTAGAAAAAATTAAATTAAATCTGTACCTTCTTTCTATTTTTTTTTAATCCAGAACCATGCAATGTTTTTTCAAGATCTGCGAACAATCTTATTAAGTTAAATGCTTTGGGCATTGAAGGGCCACTAGACTTTTCCTGCCAACACAGATTCTACTATGTCAACAAGGGGCTTTACAAACTGCTGTTAATGTTGAATCTATGCTCTTGTGTATGTCTTGTGCAGCAGGGACAGGATTAAATAGGAATTCAAACCAAATTATAAAGAATGTAAAAGAAAATGTAATTCTAAGCAACTTTCCAATATTAATTAAATAAAACTTTCTTAGCTTTTTACTTTATTAAATGTAATTGTTACTGACAACAGCACCTGTCTGTCCTTTACTATACACTGCACTGCTCATCTTCACTGCAGGAACCACGGAATCCAGGACTATAATTCCCACAATGCTTTGCATGTTGAGTCAATGAAATACTTCTGTGCAGTTGGTCAGTTTTAAATAGAAGGAACATATAATGGATAAATATTTCCTGGGACAGAGAATTCAAATTAGGAGCTGTCTCAAAATTAGGAGCAGATGCGATACAGACTGTAGTTCTTTTTATATAAAAGATTACATGTGACTGTGGTTAAAATAAAGATTGGTCTTAAAATAACTTAAACCCAAATGTTACAAATATTTAAAGTGATGTGTTTGTCTGGTCCTCTTTGGGCTGCATCTAATCTGTTGGCCAGATGGTGGCATCTTTGGGAATTGAATAAACTTCCACATCAGTAAATATTTTGCAGATCGTTCATAATAATATGTAACAGGAGGAGACATTTATGTGAATCAAACAAAGCACAATTAGGGGGTGGGAAAGTTCTTTTATATGCCATTAATTTCAAATTCTTTTTTTTATATTTATGTAAAATGTGAGGAAATGGGTAATAATGTGCCTGAGTCATTCTCTCTATACACTCTCTGCTTGTAATGGGAGTTGTCATATTGCTCTCTCTCTCTCTCTCCCCCCCCCTCTCTCTCTCTCTCTCTCTCTCTCTATGTCCAACACGTGTAATGCACAATATAAATATAAGCAACGTATGTGAGAGGGTGCGTATGCCCAACCAGTAGAGAGTCAATCCACTTCAAAACATATACAAATCTTCCAACCCGGGTCACCCTCCTTTTTAGTAAAACTTAGCATTTATTGAAAACGCAATAAAATTCATGTAAACAGTTCATGTACATCGAGCAGCACACTTATCTGTACAGTTTTCTTTAATGCCAAAACACGATCATCACCCCTCCATATTTCTCCTCCTAGATGGGGTGGTGATCATGTTTTGGCATTAAAGAAAACTGAGGTTCAGTGGATAGATAGGCTCAGGATGTTATCCCCCAGAGGGATAAACTGTGATTTTGACTTGCACTTATTTATCTAAAGTGATACTATGCACTTGAAGCTTGATTGATATGCACAACTAGTTGTTTCTGTACTGTTTAACTTACACTTTTTTGCATATTTAATTTGATGGTTGCAATGTAAAGGCCTGTTAGTTACTATGACGCTTGTAGGTGTATCTACTTCCATGTATACGTGATAATTTATGACGTGCGTAACCATGGTGACTGGATACGTCACTTCCGTCTTGCTGTACAAACATGATCTTGGGAATGGACGTTTGAATTTGTAACATGCTGGAACAGAGACAAGCTTGATAAAGGGGACGAGATGTTCCCCGAAACGTCGCTACCTTTTCGACTCTGTACGGATAAGTGTTCTGCTCGATGTACATGAACTGTTTACATGATTTTTATTGTGTTTTCAATAAATGCTAAGTTTTACTAAAAAGAAAAAAAACAATTCATACATACCTCCCAACATTTTGGAAGTAAAAAGAGGGACAAAAAATTTTTTTTCCGCATGTAGCGCAGCAATTTTTTGACCACACCCCTTTCTGTGGCCACACACCCTAATTACCATGTTTGTTTTACAAAATTTGGCAGGTTATGAAAGTTTGAAAATATTTCTCCTTATCTAAACTTTGGTTTTGTGTCTCAAAATTGTTACAAAGTATCTTATTTGCACCTGTTAGCTGTTCTGGGCTCTCTGCTAAAAGCCAATTAAGTGAGAAAATTTGTTTCTTTTTCTGGCTGTTCAGTGCAGAGAAAAGAGGGACAAATCCAGTACAAATGAGGAACTGCGGGTTGAGCTGTCAAAAGAGGGACTGTCCCTCCGAAAAAGGGACAGTTGGGAGGTATGATTCATATGTTTGGTACAAAAAAGGTTTTACACATACCAAGGTATATTAGGTCAAAAGCCCTTCTCTCCCTTGAATTTAAAAAAATATTTGTCAGCAATGGGAATAAAAGAAGAGCATAATAATTCAGAAGACTGCGATGATTTCCAGAATTATGACCAAAGCAGGTTTTAATAGATAACTGGTGAAGGTGAACAGTTTGTTATAATACATAAAATAATACAGTAAAATACTAACAGATAAAATTAATATTTATGCTGAAATCGCATTGTTGCTTCTTTTTAACAATAGTTCTACTGCTGAATCTGCTGTTTAATAAATGAAGATTCCTTTGATCGTTCCCCCTCTGTAGAGGCTGGAATTCTATACTGTGGAAATGGAGCTTGTCCTATGAATGATACTGTGTGGGTGGCATTTCTTTGTGTGTGTTCTGAAACTATTCACATTATGTGTTAAGTGAATTAGTACCATTTTGCCGGCGATTTGCCACCAGCGTGAATATGCATTTCATGAATGTGTCTTGAATGTTAATGCTCAGCACGTTACTATGGTCCAGGAAAAAAGGGAAACATTGGCTGTGAGATGGAAAGAATGACATGTTTATAAGAGAAGGATTGAGCTGGACCCAGATTTATCTGTGCCGGAAATATTTTAAACAGCAGTATTTTAAACAATTTGACTGAAAACCTTTGGATTTCGAAAATAGGAAAATGCATAGCCTTGCACAGTGCTCAAGGCTCCAGCTAGTTCTCTAGTGTTTTCATAGTGGATCAAAGATGATATGATTTTGGCCAAATGTGAATATGCAAATGAGGGTATGGAATTGATATAGTATTACTCATAATATTTTATAAGAAAGTTTTTATTCAGCTTAATCAAATAAAATGTGTTTAGTGCATCCATAATACATACATATCAGTGATGTGCAAGTCAACATAAGTCAACCCTCATTTGAACCTGCCCCTCCACCATCCGCACCCAACCCTAACTGATATTTACAGACCCGTGCACGCCCCGCTTGGCTCTGCTGCCATGGAAGCGTAGGACATGCAGGCGCCATTCTATAAAAAGCACCAAAAGCCAACACAGTAAGGTCATGGAGAGTGGAAGAAACAGCTCAACCCGAACCCATCCATGACCCGGCAATTGTTTATGAAAACCGGCTTGGACCCGTGGGTTTCTGGTTGGCCAACACATCAATAATACATACATTGGAGATCTTCCATAAAACAACAAAACTGGTTTATTAAGGGGCCGATTCACAAAGGGTCGAATATCGAGGGTTAATTAACCCTCGATATTCGACTGGGAATTAAAATCCTTCGAATATCGAAGTCGAAGGATTTTAGCGCAAATAGTGCGATCGAACGATCAAAGGATTATTCCTTAGATCGAACGATAAAATCCTTCGAATCGAACGATTTAAATCCAACGATCGAAGGAATATCCTTTGATCAAAAAAACTTAGGCAAGCCTATGGGGACCTTCCCCATAGGCTAACATTGAGTTCGGTAGCTTTTAGATGGTGAACTTAAAGAGACAGTACTTCGACTATCGAATGGTCGAATAGTCCAACGATTTTTAGTTCGAATCCTTCGATTCGAAGTCGTAGTCGAAGGTCGTAGTAGCCCAAAAAACACTTCGAAATTCGAAGTTTTTTTTACTTCGAATCCTTCACGAAGTTAGTGAATTGGCCCCTAACTGTTGTAATGTTTTGATCACATAATGTGACCATCAGGGAAGACAAAGGCATTTGCCTTCGTGGAATGCTTGCTTGACAGTTTTGTTACATATATAAATATATATACTGGGACCTATTATTCAGAATGCTCAGGACTTGGGGTTTTCCGGATAACAGATCTTTCCATAATATGGATCTTCAGGGTCGGACTGGGTCTGTGGGACACCGGTAAAAAACCCGGTGGGCCCGACTCTTTTGAGCCCTGCCAGCCCATGCCTGCTCCTGCACTCACTCTGCTTTCGATGCAGCAATGGAAAATGTAGGTACATGCGTGATTACATGCGTGTGAGCAGGGGGAGGGTGCAGGAGGTATCTGAGGCACAGAACCAGAGCTGGCCCAGACTCGCTCCTGCACTCACTCTGGTCTCACTGCAATGCCGGTAAAGGTTGGAACGCACGTGCGTGTATGCTCACTCGCGCGGGGGTGGGAACGGTGCAGGAGGTATCTGAAGCACAGAACCAGGGTCTGAACAGTTCACGGCCCAGGCCGACCCTGTGGATCTTCATACCTTAAATATACTAAAAAAAATATTTAAAAGTTAAATAAACCCAATAGGCTGGTTTTGCTTCCAATAATGTTTTTTTAGTGTGGATCAAGTACAAGCTACTGGTTTATTATTGCAGCGCAAAAAGGAAATCATTTATAAATTAAATGATTAAATGATTATGTGGATAAAATGGATGGATATAAAATGGATAAAATAAAAGTCTATGGGGCAAATTCACTAAGATACGTAGTTGTGCCAGCGTCTGCTTTGCCGCACTTCGCCAGGCCTATTTTCGCCAGCGCTATGCAAATTCACTAAAATCCGAAGTTGCTCTCAGGGGAAGCGTAAGTTTGCGAAGTTGCGCTAGCATTAATTCGCAAAGCGAAGTTACGCTAGCGATGCTTAATTTGCATACGGCGCCAAATTGAAGTTACAATGGAGGTATATGTAGCAGAACTACACAAGCCTCGGAAACCTTCAAAACACCAAATAAAAATTTTATTTTGCTCTACACATGTGCCCATTGTATAGTTAAGGTGCCATGAGTTAGGAAATGTAGGGGGGAAGGAGGGTAGCCCCAAAAAATTTTTCGATCTTTTTCAGCCTATCACCAATAAAAAATAAAAAACGCCAGCGTTTTTTGGGACATAGAAAATTTTTTAACTTTTTTTGAAGCAATCCCTATCTACTGTATTGCACTTCGCTTGGTCTGAGGTGGTGAAGGAAGGTAGGTAGCTTTCAGAAAAATTGCACGTCAGTGAATTTGCGTAGTTACGTCCGTTGCGCAAATTCGCCAGGCGAAGTAACACTAGCGAATTTACGCCAGCGTCCGTTAGTGAATCGGCGAATTAACGCTAGCGTTAGGCGCTTCGTCCTTTAGTGAATTTGCCCCTATGGGAGACAGACTTCCTGTAATTCGAAGCTTTCTGGATAACGGATCCCATACTTGTATATGATATTCTTTTTATCTTAGTTGGGATAATGTACTGTTCTATTATTACAGAGAAAAAGGAAATCATTTTTAAAAATGTGAATTATTTGGATAGAATGGGGTTCATGGGTAATTGCCTTCCTGTAATTTGGAGCTTTCTGGATAATGAGTTTCCAGATAATGGATCCCATACCTGTATACAAACACATTAAAACCAAAACTGTGTCCATCCAAATGCTCTTTATAAAGGTTCTTGTACCAGAACATGCTTGTGCCTTGTGGGTGCAAGGAAGCTACTTCTAGGCTTTCCTTTGCATTTTGCACCTAAACAGGCATCATAATAACATCTAATGCACCTAATAATTCAGTGATATGACAATTTACTCCCCAACTGAAGCAAGTCAACCACAAATCATGGAAGGCAATAATGCTGCCTTGTGGGTAATGGATATGCCAATTTATTTGACATCCTCTTTTTTGCTTAGCTCTTGGGTTAGTAAATGGCCCCTGTAGTGAAATCTATCCTTGGCGTTGTGGGTCCGGATGCTCCTTTCTCCAATCGGACAAATCTTCTTACTAAAGACACCTAAATTACCCTGAACTTCATGGAAGCACCAGCTGGCCAGAATGCATTATATATGAGCTTAGGGGGTCTCAAAGGGGTTCTAAACCAAAAAAAGTCTGGAAATCTGTGACTTGTTTAATTTACTAAGTGCTCATTTGCTTATTTTAACATTTCTATAACATTAGTGCCAAATGTAACCTCTGTTTGCGTTTAGCTCCAGCATTTCTGAAATGAGTCCCGACTGGAGGTCTGGTTATACATATAATAAAGGGAAAGCCTGCCATGTTTTCTCTGAGAGAATCAAGGTGTGATAATATTATGTCAATGGAAAATGTGTGATTACAAAAGGGATTTGTCTTCCTGTAATGCCAGGAAAACCTTGTTAAAGTCGAACACTGCCCTTAAATTCCCAGCTGTTGGCACGTCTCACAATGAACTGACATACAGAATTGAGAATTTCTATATCCTTCATTATAGCGTCCCACCCAGATGGAATAAACATACTGGTAAACATGGCGGTACTACGGACTTTAGTCTGGCTTTAGCTCCAAAATCTAAAGTAAAAAAATCTCTATAATTTGTTTCACTTTTTTTCAAGTAATTAAAACAAGAACCTATGAGTCATTTATTGGATTCAATAACTTAGTGCCATCAGAAAGCTTTTATTAGGTGTAGGAGTTTTATTCCCAGGATAATATCTGATACTTTATTTTACTGACTAATGTATTCCATATTTTGCAGTGCTGAGAAAGTGGCTCAGCGCGAGACATGCACCTCACCATCATCTGTTTTTCTACTTCCAGCTCTGTAACAAACATTTTGGGGATGATCAAATGCTTTACTTATAGCACCAGACAATGAACCATTTACTGTTTGATGTGTTTTTTCTTTGGATACTGTCATCCTGTCAAACAGAAATGCATAGATGTGCAGAAATCCTGCTCATAAGCATTGCCCAGATGTTAAGTTGCCTCTTGGGATTATATTTACCGCTTTCTCTACAAAAGTCATGCTTGTATTTGAACATATAGCTGTGCTGAGAATTGGATAGGATATGGCGGTTTTTAAAGGGATAGTACCAACACTTGATATCCTATTGTATTGTGTTTTTAGGGGGATAAGCAATAGAAAAGTTAGTTGCTCCCAGCTCACCATCCATATTTGGAGAGGCTGCACAGTCCTCAGCGTTCCCAACACCTCAGTTGTACAAATATCAAACAGCAGCACATACTCCAAAATGACACCTATGACTCTCGTCTATGATTAAGGGCCTAATAGCCTTAAAATGTGTAAGGCATTTGTCCTCTTGCCAATTTTATTGTGGAGCCAATATTATTTGACTTTATTTTGGAGTATGTGCTGCTGTTATGTTTTTAGACTTCTAGCAAAAGACCACCACAGTCCTTTATCAGCAAAGGTCTGTGCCTCCTAAGATGCCCCTAGTAGCCCCATTATGCATTTTTGCTGATTCAGAACACAAGCTTTGTGCTGCTGCCACTTACCTGAACTTAGGGATGGACTCATGGTATACACTGTATAAAATGTACAATACAAGGCCGATTAGTAATTAATTTATAGGCACATTACATGGAATTAAAGAAACAGGTATTCCCTATTGTAAAATATAAGGAAATTAGAATATTACACAAGTTTCAGTGAGTCGTGTGACAAAAATGACAAATAACAAATAACGAATTGTAATCGGTGCTTAGTGATGCAATTTGTGTCACATGACTCGATGAAACTTGTGTATTGTAATAATGTACCCCCGGTTGTAAAATATAAGGATATTATTCACCATCGAGTTCCATGATTTGCATGAAAGTACTTGGCTTTCAGCCTTATGCCTTTATATGCAAAATCCAAAAATGCAGCTCATCCCCATGTTGCAATTAAAAGCAGTTGGGTGCATGGGTGTGTGGCTTATATCATATACTGAACAAAACTAATTTTCCCAGCACACCTACTATATAGATTTTAGGAAAAATCAGATTGAAAGGAAAACGCCTATATTTGGAAAAAAGAGACACTTTTAGTTACATGGTTTGCACAAAGTATGCATAAGCTGATGCGCTCCCCCAAGGCAGTGCCCATGCATCAGTCCTGACTATGCAAAAAAAGTATTTTCTTTGGGAGGGGAAAGACCATACCTGCTTATTTCTTTATTTGGCTTTTATATGGTCACGGTACTCCTCTGTAGTTTATGATACCCATATATATATTTTACAATCGGGGGTACATTATACACTGTATATTATAGATGAAATCTGCTTGTTAAGTTGAAGTTTAGATGAAGTTAAAAAAGACATGATCAGCAAGTTCAACCTTTTCCCATGTAAAACTAGCTGATTCTCTTAATATCAAGAACCACAAGAGGTTCTTACAAGCAAAACTTTTCTCAATGAGTATTAGATATGAATAGGAAGAAAATGGAAAATATGAGAAAATTCAAATAAATAGCAGCATGGTGCCATGTAACATTTATCCTTATTTAATATATTCACAAAGTATATGCATATTCTGATTGAAAAGTATTTTTTTTGCTCAAAAAGGGGGTGAGCTTGCCTCAGCAGTAACCAGTGGCATAACTAGCGGTGGCCGGGCCTAGGAGCAGAATGTGTACACGGTCCCCCTTCCTCCAGATTTGCACTCCCCCGGCCTCCTTACGCTAAAGCTGTTGCCACAATGCCATTTTCCAAGGAGTATAACAGTGTCTCCCTCTTCAGGATCTTTCAGAAAATAAAGAAATAAGACAGTACTGATGGGAATTATTGTTGGCTGGGACCCACTAGGCTTGAGGCCCACTAAGAGGCTAATGCATGTCCTAATAAAGATTTTTTACGTTTAAATATTAATTGGGCTACTTCATCACGAAACAGTAGCTCTCTCCCAATTTTTCGTTATTGATTTACCTTCCCAAATGATGTATAACCCTTGGACTGGGGGTTTTCTCAGATATGACCACTGTGTATAACCTTTTGACTTAATTGAACAAATATTTTTTGACCTTAATTGGACCAAGTGGCTAAT
Organism: Xenopus laevis; assembly: GCF_017654675.1. Classification (NCBI taxonomy): domain Eukaryota; kingdom Metazoa; phylum Chordata; class Amphibia; order Anura; family Pipidae; genus Xenopus; species Xenopus laevis. The sequence continues at coordinate 45,337,336 of NC_054381.1, forward strand.
GCATGTCCTAATAAAGATTTTTTTCTTTTAAATATTACTTGGTCTACTTCTTCACTAAACAGTAGCTCTCTCCCTATTTTTTGTTTATGATTAACCTTCCCAAATGATGTATAACCCTTGGACTGGTGGTTTTCTCAGATATGACCACTGTGTATAACCTTTTGACTTAATTGAACAAATATTTTTTTACCTTAATTGGACCATTGATTAAAAAGTAGAGCACACAGGAAGTATAGTTCTCTACAGTGGCGGAACTACCGGGGGAGCAGGGGGTGCGAGCGGGCCAGAGCCCGCACCCCCTCAGGGTCCCCCGGTATTCCGTGCGGCACAACAAATGTGGCCAAATGCGGCCGTACGGAGGGGACGGGCCCGGCTGCGCGTCACGCACCAGGGCCCGCCCCCCTCTAGGATCGCTTCTGGTTCTCAAGCAGGCCCATCTTATTTATGTATTTGGAGGAATGGGTTGGGATATAAATATATCTATAACTCTGAATACATGGCGATAGTGTCTCTTTAAACATAAATAACTAGTGGCTATTCAAGAGGTGTTGCTCGACAGGATTACAGACTTCACAAAGAAATGACTCCCAAACTAATCCATACTGGACTGACGGCAAATAGCAGAGCAGCTAAGAGAAAGGTCCCAGCAAGCCTAAAGTTAAGCTTATGTCAGAGGCTAAAGAGTCACTGAAATCTGATGAAAGAGGTGGTGAAAAGTCTCCTGGTGTGAAACTATCAGAAAGTAGATTGTTCTCTGGCCCTAAAGTAATACATATGGATTTTGTGTGTTTCAGCCAAAGTGTAAGGGAATGAAAGAAGCCTATTTTTCATCACAAGATTATGAGCGTATGTCAGATGTTGATCCTGCCAGAATGTGGAAATCACATGGGCCTCATGATAGTGACTATTGAAAGAAAACTTAAAAAAAGAGCAAAATGAGTTTAAAGCAATGAGTTGAATCACTGTCTGAGATATTTTTGGATAATAAGTGAATGCTGACCAGACCTAATACCCGTCTAAGCAGGGAAAGATACTCTCAGATTTAGTGACTGGTTAAGTACCTGTATCATTTAATTTGAGCGTGGCAGCTGGCAATATTTCTTTCAGTCTGTTTTCAGTGAACAAACGTATTTCCTAATTTAAGGTGTTTGTATAGCTTGAATTGGAGCAGTGGAATTACTGAGATATGGGGGCTAGTGAATTTCTTCCATTTCGGTTCACAAAAAAATTCACAAATTTCCAGCAAAATTCGTGAAACATCGAAAAATTTGCGTCAAAATGTATTTTTGGACAATTACCCAAGACAATTTGACACGCATTAAAGTCACTGGGCGCCTTTAATTGTCGCCAGTGTTGGAATTTTTGGCTAATTTTCACTGCAAATTATTCGCCGAAACGTAGAAATTCGCTGCGAATTTGTGCCTGTCAAAAAAATTCACCATCACTAATGGGGGCTTATTTTGAAAGGCTTAAAGGCGAGGTCATCCCAGTTTGGGAGCATATTAAGCAAAATAGTGAACTGTTTACTTTAATAAAGATACTCATTAAAATCTTATTAATGTGAATAAAGAACTATAGGCTTGTTGCCTGTCTCTATTGGCACTACCAGCACAGGTGCACTCTAAACGCTATGGAGCCCTGCCACTGAACATAGGAGTTCACACCATCAGATTCACTCACCAATATCATGGGACATGGTTGTTCTGGGTAATACTAATCTGTCTGTGTGGGGCTCCTCAGGCATGTAATACTATCTAGGTGTTCTTTCACAGAAACAGGTACAAATGGACCCTTACAAGTTTTGTAGGATATTTTTGCAGTATGCTTGTGCATGTTCATAAAGCCACATTTCTTTGTCCTTCATTAATTTGAAGTTGACAGGAGATAATAACTGTTAACAATGAGATGGTCATTTTAGCCTCTCCTGGTTCAGGAACCGAAAGAGTTTTGTAGTTAGATTTTATGTTGATTATGGAAATGGCAGGGAAATTACTTAGTAACAAGTTAGGAATGGCATTCTGTCTCTGTATTTAGAAAATAATCATTCCATCAAAGTCTTCTCAAGGGTTCCAAAATCATGTGCCAACAGGCCATTCTTTTCCATTACGTACTTATTGACCTACATAGCTGCAGCTCTTCTTTGACTTACCTACAGCTGTACTTCAGTCCTCCAGATATTGTAAGCATTTTGGGTTTCTTGGCTTCATTTATTATCTAACAGAACTGTTTCTTGAGATGTTTGACAAATGTGGAACTAAGAAAAGAGAAGGAAACCTCTTCTGTAATCTGCTAAAATCTGGAAACTAGCCGTTTTAGACAAGACAGAGACATAAAGGGTGTAGGCGTGTACAATTGTCAGGGCAGTACTGTGCTAAAATAAAAACGTGAGATATTTTCCTTTTTTACTGATAGCTGTGCTCTTCTTGTGTCCTGACTTTTTCACAGCTGCGTGATGAAAAGTGAAGTCAGGGAGTTGGAATTTTTAGAAGACAAAATATGAGGAAACCATTGACTGCTTGGAAAGAGTACTGTCACAGATTAACATGCTTTCATGAAAAGAGATGTTCAAAAATGTTCTTAAACAAATAGAATGAGTCTGGTAATATTCTGCTGATGACTGAAAACAGACATTCTGAAGGGAGTGGTGACCTCTCTCATATCAAGGCCGGTTCCTAATGATGTTGTTAAAATGGAGGTGTACAAACTGAGAACATTAAAAAAATGGTGTCACAAGTTTATAAATTGCAAGATCTTTTGAAAGTTATTTAATGCATATTTATAAAACATGTGCATGCATACAAAATAGCAGCAGACAGTCCTAACTACTAAGCCAAAAAATATCCTACAGTGTGACTCTTGCAAACATTTTGTACATGTTTAGTTGCTGTCATACGTACATTGGTGCTGCTTTATAGAGAGATTAATTTACAATAGGCTTTCTCTTGCCCCAAACACAAGTATTCTAAATACAGGGCTAGATAGAACAAAAGCAAGCTAAATGGATAGAAATAAAATACTTTTGATAGCATTGTTGTTTATACTAAATATCTCACCCAAGGCAAGAAGAATGGCAACATGTATAGCCAGACATTCGCAGCAATATCTCCTGGTTTGGCCAAGCCACCAAACTAGCACTTCTTTGCCGTGTGTATGGTCAGCAAGTGGTAGGCCCAATCAGGCTTATCCTATTATTCAACTCTTGGACCAGTGAGAAGATCACACAGAAGATCGCATTAAGAATGACCCAGTCCTCAGCTTAACTAAGACCTAACGAAGCCCTCATGAGATATCGTTTGGGGCCTGCAGAAGGTAGGCAGCTCTAATAGAGAAAACCAGCCCCCAGGAACATGGTGGGATGCAGATCCTGATGACCAGATAAGCAAAAGTCATAGAGGCCAGAAGAATAAAAATGGTAGGTCAGCACCTCAGTGTAATATCCTGCCTGGAGTTGAACCAGGGACATGTTTTTCTGGGCTGTCTGGGTTACCACTGCTCTATTTAAACAGACAGCTAAGGCCCTGGTTTACTCCCATTGCAATGCTAGTAATTGCAAATAGGCATGGCGTGGTTCACCTGTTAGCAATCTGGACCCATGTGATCAGTGTAAGCAATTAGACTGCCTATAAAGACCGCTGCTCTGCAATGAATCATTGCTCAATATTCTGTAGGTCTATCTTCATAGTTCCTGGGTGCGCTTACATATTGTTTGATCCTTGTTCTTGACCAGGGGTCAGCAACCTTTACTATCAAAAGAGCCATTTTGCCCCCTCTTCCACTAAAAAAAATAGTCTGGAGCCGCAAAACATAACACAGCTTATAAACTTTTAAACGTTTTAACTTTCTTTTTAATTTTAACTGTTACAACAACAGAATACAACAAACAGAAGTGCAGTGTCTATGTGTAGGTCTACTTTGAAATAAATTAAACACTGAATAGCCCTATTAAATGCTACTGTTCTCATCTGTTAAATGTTTCTGAAAACTGTTCCACGGTAAGGACCATGTTGAATCATCTTGCTGTGGCCCGGTCTAGCCTGTCACTCCTGGGACGTCTATACAGCCCTCGTCCCTGCTGGCTTACTGCGGTCGCACACTCAAGAAGCCGCCAGTATGTGGGAGGGCTGTATAGACAACGTGACTGGCAAAGCTGCAAGACCGAGCCGCAGCAAGCAGGACGAAGAGCAGCATGAGGCTCCGGAGCCACGGGTTGCCTACCCTTTTTCTTGACCCTTGCCTGTTATATGACTACTCTTCAGATTCTGATTGTGTACCGAGTTGGTGTTTGGTTTGACCCTGGCCTGTGATCTCAACTATGCTTCTTATCCTGATTTGTTACCGTACTATCTCTTTGGTATTGCCCTGGCCTGTCCCTTGACCACGCTCTTTGATCCCCATCCTTTCTGTTTACTACGCGTTGTTCCCTTGCCTGCCCAGAACTCTCTCCCTGGTCTTCTCACGGTAAGACCTGGTGGCACCCGAGTAGCGGAGGGCTGCTCCCAAAGCGAAAGGTGGTTGTTATAGGCAGAAGACTGAGCCGCGACCAGGACCTTGGGGATTGTTCTGGGTTTGGGATACCTATCGTTACACCCAGGAGATATTTAGTATTTAAGACTGTAGGTTGCATGTTTTATGCTTTCTGTTGAGCTCTCTCTAGTCTCACATATTAAGAGACCCAAGAAACAGCCAATGTAAAATCTATTGTAATACAGATGCTTACTAATAACAAATAGAATTTTATTATGTAGTAGTAATTTAACCACTGGCATCTTATCCATTTACATTTTTTAAAAGTCTTGTTATTAAAACAATAAAAGAAAAAAATATTAAGAAAAACCTATAATACACTATTCCAGCCATCAGCAAGATTTAGTGGTTTTTGCTACAAATTGTTCCAGCTGGTTCCTGCACCAATAAGTGAATGATGAAAGCAGGTTTAGATGATTTAAAAGTCAAATGAGAATGCTTAAAGATCAAATGGGGTCTCATTTTAATAAATGAAGCTTAAACAGCGAGCTCGCAATTTGAAGGAATCATTTTGTAGCTAAAAGCAACATTACGTTTTCCAAGTTAGAAAGCCATTGTTTACTTGGTTTCCATGGCTCTCCTGATTCTGCTGCGCCTAACCATAGCAATGACATCACTAATAAGCCTTTGTAATTGAATACTGCATATAAAAGGAAAGCAGGTGCTCCTAGTTAGCCATAGTAAAATCTGGTATTTATTCACAGAAATTAGAATGCACTCATTGCTCATACACAAATGCACATTTTATGGATGCAGGCAATATAAAATACAATGAAAGTTGGCAATATAGAACTATAGCAAAGTAATACCTGGGAATTTACATGAGAATCAGTCAATGGTCATATAGCCAGACTTAAATTTCACAAGCTAAGTACAGCTATAAGTAAAGGTGGCAACACACAGGCCAACATAGGATAGTCAATCAGCTCCTGCAGACTAAGGGGTCTATTTATCAAAAAGTGAAGTTAGCCACAGTCCTCTAGAGTGAAATTCCACCACTCTCCAATTTTTCTTATTTCTTAAAGTATGGCAACCCTGGAATAGACTATAGGTTTGGAGGGACTATCTGCTCATTTATTATCAATTTAAACATTAGATAGTAGAATTGAATATTCATTAATATGCTGGTTGGCAACTACCCAGATAATGCTATTTAGCTCATTTTCTCCTTTTCCTTTATTCCTTTTGTGTTTTCATATTATATGTTCTATTGTTGAAACTGGAATGTCTGGTATCACTATTAGAGTGAACTGCAGTTTCTCCAAAATAAAAATACATTTCTCAAACTTTTACATGAATTTTGTAAAATTATCATTATGGGGCAGATTTACATAGGGTCAAATATCGAGGGTTAATTAACCCTCGATATTCGACTGCCGAATGTAAATCCTTCGACTTTGAATATCGAAGTCGAAGGATTTACCGCAAATAGTTTGATCGAACGATGGATTTTAATCCATCGATCGAACATTTTTTCTTTGACCTAAAAATTGTTACAAAGCCTATGGGGACCTTCCCCATAGGCTAACATGGCACCTCGGTAGGTTTTAGGTGGCGAACTAGGGGGTCGAAGTTTTTTTCAAAGAGACAGTACTTCGACTATCGAATGGTCGAATATTCGAAATGATTTTTAGTTTGAATCGTTCGATTCGAAGTCAAAGTCGTAGTCGAAGGTTAAAGTAGCCAAGTTTTTTTTATTCTATTCCTTCACTCGAGCTAAGTAAATGGGCCCCTATATGTTATACAATGCTTTATGCTGTTTATTTGTTAAAATAATAAAACTTACATAGTAAAAAATATACGAGTTGCTGCCACTTCTAGGGCTGCAGGTCTATAAGTGTATCCCTCAAAAGTAATAAAAAGCACTTAATTTGCCCAGGAGAAATAACCCATAGCAACAAATATGGTGTTTGTTTTTAAACAGGTGACCAGTAAATGCTACCTGCTGATTGGTTGCTATGGGTTACTGTTCCTTGGCAAATTTAGCACCTTTTATAACATAACTGTTTATGCTTATAAGGCACCTTCCCACCACCCATGAATATAGCCTTTTTATGGAGTTTTTTAAAAACAGCTTTGCCAACCACTAGGGGTGCTGGTCTGCAGAGTTCATGGGATAATAGTTTTCTCAGCCTCTTGGAGTGCGTGCCAAAACAAACATAATTAAATGACCCTCTTGGATTAGTAACTGCAAGTATACAGAGATGCATTATGTAACTAACAATAATAGAAGGATAATCGGAACAGTACTTTATAATGGTTTGTTTCCTCCACTTATATTCCGATCTTTGTATTATGAAAAATTTCTTCATTCAAACAATCCGTGCATTATGTGAGATCCTCTGTGTATTTTGTTCTTTCTCTCCAGCCTACCATTTCTTTCCAATGTTTCTGTCTTGTTGTCTGCTCAACATCTCATAAATCAATGAAATAGCACGTAGCCTTGGCTTCCATTTAGCTTCAGTATGTGAGAAAGGATAAACCTTTTCCTGCTGACCTTGATACAATAAATTCTTGGCCAAACAGTAGTGTGGGTCAATCCTTTTATGGGACACAAAGTCTTACAATAAGAAATATTTGCTTCCAGTAACAAGATAAAAGGAATTAGAAGTTATTTCACTCCGTTGTGTGCATGCAAGAGTATTATACCTACATAATGTTCCCGTTGGAAATGCATTTTGGAATTATGACCTAACTATACAACTGATGAACATAATCAAAACAAATGTGTTTCGCTATGTCATACTAGAAAATCATGCCGATGGCTGAACTTCAAAGGTTATTTCAGACCATAGTTATTTCTATCTCGCTAGGGAAATCTAATTGCAAGATGTATTTAAGCCTCAGTGAAAGAAAGCTATGTTAATAAACTGTCTGTTAATCGAGTGAATTGTCTTTCTACTGACGGTATAAGTTTACTACAAGTCCATGAAATTTGTTTTACATATTCTGGAAAACAAGGGAATGTGAACACAGTGTTCTTCTTTGGAAGAACCAAGGTGTTAAAAGCACTCTTCCTGCCACTGCCTGCTTCCTATACTGACACATGGCATACTCATTTTTTTAAGAGGAGATAGCTTAGGAACAAAGACATTAGCTTGTAACAGGGGTCAACCATAGTTTTGCATTTATGTTATTGCTTGATGTAACTTGTAGGGGTGCACAAAACCCTGCTTTTCAGGGTTTGTGTGAATCCCTGAATCCTAGGGTACAAATTCAGCTGAATTCTGAACCAAATCTGAACCCTTATGCCAACAAAAATTGCCGGCACAGGAAGGGTTGGACTGGCTGGCCGGACACTGGGAAAAGATCTAGGCCCCACTGACCCAGATCTGCTCCCCACGCTTGTGCTGCACTTAGGGTTGCCAGTGTGCGGATTTCACAGAGACAGTTTCTGGAAGGGTTGCCTGTTTGAAAAGTTTCAAAATTAGAAAATCCAGACAGGACATTTAAGTGAATGACATCAGCCAATTGCCATGTTATCAGTCCTGCCCCCTGATGTCACCACCCCACCCCTAACATCACCGGCCCACCCCCATGTCCATTTTCTCAACCCAATAAAGGTGGCAACCCTAGCTGCACCATTCCCTCCAACCGGCCCAAAGCGCAGCAGAAACAAATTATGATATGTGGGTGGGGAAACAGATGGGGTTGCAGCTGGGGTGAGGGGTCCAAAGGTGGAGGGGGTTGCATCTGGGTGTGGGTACAAATTCAGCCTGGATTCAATTCAGCCAGGCTCTTGAATTTGAACAAATTCAAAGTCTGGTTGAATCCCAAACAGAATCTGTCCGAATCCTGCACAAAATCTTGGATTAAGCGCATCCCAGGTAACTTGCAATTTTGTTGTTAGATAACAGCAGTCCATACAGTTGTAAACGGTTAAGAATCACCTGCCCTCCATGACCTTACATCAAGGGGCATTTCAGAGTCATGAAGAAGGTGTTTCCCCAGCCCAAGCCTGAGTGGGGAAGGCTGTCCTTGGTTAGGCTTGCTAGATTAGTTAAAGGGATACTGTCATGGGAAAAAACATTTTTTTCAAAATGAATCAGTTAATAGTGCTGCTCCAGCAGAATTCTGCACTGAAATCCATTTCTCAAAAGAGCAAACAGATTTTTTTATATTCAATTTTGAAATCTGACATGGGGCTAGACATATTGTCAATTTCCCAGCTGCCCCAAGTCATGTGACTTGTGCTCTGATAAACTTCAATCACTCTTTACTGCTGTACTGCAAGTTAGAGTGATATCACCCCCTCCCTTTCCCCCCCCAGCAGCCAAACAAAAGAACAATGGGAAGGTAACCAGATAGCAGCTCCCTAACACAAGATAACAGCTGCCTGGTAGATCTAAGAACAACACTCAATAGTAAAAACCCATGTCCCACTGAGACACATTCAGTTACATTGAGAAGGAAAAACAGCAGCCTGCCAGAAAGCATTTCTCTCCTAAAGTGCAGGCACAAGTCACATGACCAGGGGCAGCTGGGAAATTGACAAAATGTCTAGCCTCATGTCAGATTTCAAAATTGAATATAAAAAAATCTGTTTGCTCTTTTGAGAAATGGATTTCAGCGCAGAATTCTGCTGGAGTAGCAATATTAACTGATGCGTTTTGAAAAAAACATGTTTTCCGATGACAGTATCCCTTTAATAAGAGCAGTCCTCCCATCAAGATGGTTAGTGTGTGTGTGGTAAAGCCCCAGGTGATTGTGTACTAGTTAGGGACAACAGTGAGTAGGAGGTTTCACTGAAAACATGTGTGACTTCACACAGAGAGGTCTAAGGTCTAATACAATTTTATTTTAAAATGTTAGGACCTACACCCCTTTGGGGCCCACCAGATAGCACAAGGTTGAGCATGGTGCAAGATTGCGGGTGGAACTATAAAGATGACTATGAAGATTTTCATTCATCCAGGTCATGGTATATCTAGTATAAGTAATTCTAAAACAACTGGACTTGCTGAGTAATCATTGAACACTACTTATCGGAGCAGCTTTTTCAGTTCAACATTGTGCCTGCCATTGAACTGAAGAAGCTGCTCGGATGAGTAGTGAAATGTCATCAATGATTACTAAGCAAGTCCAGTTGTTTGTGTGTGTCTAGACTGGGTGAGGCACATAAGGGGTAAGGCTGGGAGGGAGGAAAAGGCCAAAGGGGAGGAGCAGTTATAAATCCTGCATTCAGGTCCGTCTGCCCTTTTTTGCATCACTGGGACTGTTCCAGATACGTGGGACTTAGTTAAGAACTCAGTTACAAACTTACTTGTGTATCATAGGGCAGCTTCCTAATCACCATATTTGTGAGCAAATGCTGTTTGGGACTGGTGTTGTTATCACTGTATGTCTCTCTGAGAGTACCACGGTGATCAAAAATACCAGGGTGTCAGCACTGAGAGTTCCAAGTAAATAAATAGGTATTGCCTGTGCTAAAACAAACTTTATATATGAGATATGTAAACAAAAAGGCTTTTGGACAAACATGGAAAGATTGCGAAACATTGGGTATGTAACCTCAGTACCCTTTTTATTTTTAATAAGGATACATTACTATCTGAAGTTACTGTTACTATTACTGATTTCCAAATTAAAATCCGCCCTTGTATAATTTAAACAAAAATATATTGTCTGTTACTGTTACTATTGTAGCTGAATTGTTGGTTCTCCCCAACAAAAAACAAGTCATTCAGTTAAATTTGTATTAATCAAAACAGTAGCTGATCACAGCATAAGCATGTAGCAGGAACTACAGTAGCAAACTCTAAGTAGCAACTGATATTTCTTCTATAAAAGTGGCATCACTTAAAAATAACATATGTTGTTTCACTGTGCTACTTCTGCCAGGCCCGGACTGGCAATCTGTGGGTTCTGGCAAATGCCAGAGGGGCTGCTATAAGGCGCCATAGAAAGTCAATATTTAGTGGGCTGGTGGGGGCTGTTTGGGCCTCTATGTGGGATGATTGGGCCTCTGTGTACCTGAAATGCCAGGGCCTGTTTTAATTCAAATTCCAGGGCCTGTTTGTATCAACTACGGATGTAGTTGCATGGGTCAAAAAATGGGACTGACACAAAAACTACATGGAACATTTTCCATCAGACGCTACATGGATGGGAATGTAGCATGCTGCATTTTCATCCGTCAAAATAAAATACACTGATAGTGTCTGACCAACTTTTTTTTCCCATTGAAATACTTTCAATGTTGGATGTAGATTTATGAACAAACTACACCATCAGCCTTTGGGCCAGATTCAGTTCAGTGAGAAAAAGTTTTATCATGTGAAAAGTCATGGACGAGATTCAATTTAAAGGAGAAACAAACTCTTGCTACTAAAATCCCCTACCCTACATAGACCCCTCCCTTCCGGCTCCCCCCAGCCTAGCTGCTACCTTTGCTAAATGCCCCTCTCTCTTTACTTACCCCTCAGTGCAGATTCTGTTCAGCGGAGTTCACGGGCGGCATCTTCAGCCGCTTTGGTAATCTTCGGTCTTCTTCCAGCGCTTCGGCAATTTCCGAGTTTCGGCGCATGCACAGCTGTTGCAAAACAGAAAAATCCTCTAACTGTGCATGCGCCGATATGGAACTTACTTCCCAAAGATTACCGAAGAGAAGAAGCTGTCGCCCGTGAACTCCGCTGGACATAATCTGCACCGTGGGGGTTAGTAAAGAATTAGGGTCATTTAGCAAAGTAACGTCCTAGGCTGGGGGGTGGGTAGAGTAGAGGAGTAGGGGACTTTATTAGCAAGGGTTTACTTCTCCTTTAAAGGATTTTTTCAGTTTAAAAATAAAAACTAGGTAAAAATAAAAAATGTTTCTAATATAGTTAGTTAGCCAAAAATGTAATCTATAAAGGCTGGAGTGACTGGACCACTACTTCCTGCTTTTCAGCTCTCTTGGTTTACATTGACTGGTTACCAGGCAGTTACCAATCAGAGACTTGAGGGGGGGCACATGGGTCATATCTGTTGCTTTTGAATCTGAGATGAATGCTGAGGATCAATTGCAAACTCACTGAACAGAAATGTACCATGTGGCTTCAAGTCACTGACTAACTCAGAGTTAGAGAGTTGAAAAGCAGGAAGTAGTGTTCTGTTCTGTTACACATCCAGTCACTCCAGCCTTTATACATTACATTTTTGACTAACTAACTATATTAGAATTGTTTTTTATTTTGCATAGCCTATCTATTTAGCAAGTTTTCACACTGAACTGTTCCTTTAAGATGCAATTCAATTCAGAAAAACGAATCCCACGGTTTATCACGTGAAAACGCTATTAAAGCCGACTGGAACTGAATTAAGAGAAAAGTTTTTTTCCTCAAATTGAATCTTGTCCATGAGTTTTCACATGATAAACTGTGAGATAACTTTTTCTCACTGAATTGCATCAGGTCCTTAATCTGATCTGACTTTACATTCTAGATATAGGGGGGTCAGATTTCATAGAATCCTATAAATCTCATGCTGTTGTGTGGTGTTGCATTGTATGATCAGATAAAATCTGACCCACAAAATCTGATCAGAATCTCCCGTGTAGTTTTACCTTAAAGGGATCCTGTCATCGGAAAACATGTTTTTTTCAAAACGCATCAGTTAATAGTGCTACTCCAGCAGAATTCTGCACTGAAATATTTCTAAAAATAGGCCTCTCCGTAACATACTAAAGGTCAGTTTAACGCTGCAAATTTATGAGACGTGGAGGCTAAATCTTTGCTGGATGCAGTTATAGGCCAACAGGGTTTTCTTTCAGCTCAACTCCCATCTGTATGAGTCCATACAGTAGTCAATAGGTTGGCATTTTAAAGGGATCCTGTCATGGGAAAAAATTTTTTTTTCAAAATGAATCAGTTAATAGTGCTGCTCCAGTCGAATTCTGCACTGAAATCCATTTCTCAAAAGAGCAAACAGATTTTTTTATATTCAATTTTGAAATCTGACATGGGCTAGACATTTTGTCAATTTCCCAGCTGCCCCCAATCATGTGACTTGTGCCTGCACTTTAGGAGAGAAATGCTTTCTGGCAGGCTGCTGTTTTTCCTTCTCAATGTAACTGAATGTGTCTCAGTGAGACATGGGTTTTTACTATTGAGTGTTGTTCTTCGATCTACCAGGCAGCTGTTATCTTGTGTTAGGGAGCTGCTATCTGGTTACCTTCCCATTGTTCTTTTGTTTGGCTGCTGGGGGGGGAAAAGGGAGGGGGTGATATCACTCCAACTTGCAGTACAGCAGTAAAGAGTGATTGAAGTTTATCAGAGCACAAGTCACATGACCTGGGGCAGCTGGGAAATTGACAATATGTCTAACCCCATGTCAGATTTCAAAATTGAATATAAAAAAATCTGTTTGCTCTTTTGAGAAATGGATTTCAGTGCAGAATTCGACTGGAGCAGCACTATTAACTGATTCATTTTGAAAAATTTTTTTTTTCCCATGACAGGATCCCTTTAAAATGCCAACCTATTGACTACTGTATGGACTCATACAGATAGGAGTTAGCTGAAAGAAAACCCTGTTGGCCTATAACTGCATCCAGCAAAGTTTTATCCTCCACCTCTCATAACTTTGCAGCGTTAAACTGACCTTTAGTATGTTACAGAGAGGCCTATTTTTAGAAATATTGCCATCTTGCAAATAAAACTACTATCTGTTTGTTGCAGACATCTCCCAAGCAGCTTAAAAAATGCACTCTGTTTAAGGTTAGTGGCACATGGAGCAATTCCAATCATCTTTAAGCCTGTTTGTTTTCCAGTTTGGGAAGTTATTATAACTTGAAATTGCATAAGACAGGGCTTTTATTCCTATAGGAATGTGGTAGGGCAAAACTTTCCTTTTTGTCACATGCTCACCAAGCTGTAAAATGCTTAGGTCATAAAACCCATGGTTGCATTGCTCACTGTGCCTTATCATATCACATTCAATATGGATCAGTGGTTAGTACCTCCGGCATGCGGCACTGGGGTCCTGAGTTTGGTTTGGATTTGGACACTGGAGTTTGAATGTTGTACCCATATCTGCATAAGTTCCCTCCTTACTTCACTTGCAGTTTTTCTATATGGCCAGTATAATAAGTATAGATATTATAATTTTAGGAGACAAAGAAAAATGTCAGATACCCAGTCCCCTTATCATTCGTAACAGTTATATTCATATAATTTGTCACATAATGCTATACTCTATGGAAAGGCTACTTAATCCTGAAAGCACAGCACTTGGTTCTCATTAAAATGCTGCATGCAATTTTGCTTTGGATACAGTCCTTTCCTTCTAGTATACTCTGCTTCTAGACCCAAAGAAAAACTGTATCTTCCAGTGTAAATGTTTTCAAGATGATATTAAATAATCTTAGTTTTAGCATTTAGTTTAGCATGAGTTTTCTTTTACACATCTTGACCTTTCATCAATGGGCGTGCATCCAGTTCCAAATCCAAGATAAATATTGTTGAAATTTCAGAGAAACAGAGACATATTATGTAAGAAAGACTGGAAACCTTTTCCTTTTTTCCACCTACATTAAGCACGGCATCCATAATATGAGCAAAAGATGGAACGGTGGTATGCACATTCACACACATGAAACAAAAGGAGTTAGAGAACAACACAAAAATCATGCAGTGTCCCACCACAGTGGTTTTTATGGGACCTTATGTTAATGTGAAGAATGAGGGTATTTAGAGAGACCAGGGGCAGATTTCATGTTGACTCCTGGGTCAGATCCCTGTGACTTGTGGAAGAAACATTATAGGGCTGATTTATATTTACCTGCGCTCTACATCTTGAACCAAAATAAATAATCTGTACAAGAGCTCCCACTTATTGTCTCTACTGGCGCTGACAGTGCTGTATTCATGGAAAACCTACATATGCCCCTGGTTTCCCAAATTAGCCATTCTGTGTAGAGTACTTTAAACTTTGGAACTAAGAACACTTCTAGCACCACATTAAATTTCAAAATTAAACATAGAAAAATCTGTTTCACCTTTTGAAAAAGATTGGGTACAAGACAATACTTGGCATCATTTACAGGTATGGGACCTGTCATCCAGAATGCTCGGGACATGGGGTTTTCCAGATAATTGATTTTTCTGTTATTTGGATCTTCATACCGTAAGTCTACTAGAAAATCATGAAAACATTAAATCCAGGATAAGGTTTGGTATTCAGCCCATATTCTGCCTTTTTCAGTGGGATTCGGCCGAATCGAATCCTTAAAATCATGTAACTTTTTTCACAAAACAAGGAAGTAAAATATTTTTTACCTGCACGCTGTGAGCACAGTCCTCTTTTTCCTATCCTTGATTTTAATATGCAAATTCAATTCAGTAAGGTATTTGGCCAAATCTTTCAAAAAGGACTTGGGGGTTCCGCTGAATCCAAAATAGTGCATTCAGTGCATCATAAACCCAATAGGTTTCCAATAAGGATTAATTATATATTAGTTTGGATACAGTACAAGGTCCTGTTTTATTATTACAGAGTAAAAGAGTCTATGAGAGATGGCCTGTAATTCAGAGCTTTCTGGATAACCGGTAACAGGAATTATGTTCTTAAAAGAGAATGTACAAAGACGATGGAGATAATTTAAGATATTTCCAAATTCCCAAGATGCTCCAGACTTTTTCTGCCTCATATTTAAATTTTCCTTGGCATGCATTAGATGCAGTAATGTACTATAGGTTGACATAAGAGAAAAGGTTATATCAACATGCAACCAATGAGGAGCATTTTATTACCTGCTCAAGACTGTAACAAAGTTACCTGTGCGGCGGGGTCGCCTGCCACGCCATTGGCGGGGACGCCCGCCGCGTGGTTCTTAGGCGCCATCTTGTTTCCTAGGGCGCGCGCCAGTGCGCATTGACGCACGTTTTGCCGTGAAATCTGACGGTATTTAAGGCCCATTCTGACCCCCAGCCAGTGCCCGTGATAGAACTCTGTTTCCAGTGGTTTCTGAGCCTAGTGTGTCTGATCCTGTTATTCTGTTTATCTTGATTATCCGTGTTTGACCCTGCTTGTATCCTGACTACTCTGAACTCTGTATCCTGACCCTTGCCTGCCTACGACAACTCTTCCTGCTTAACCCCTTGATTGACAACCCGGTTTGACCCTTGCCTACAAACACATTGAAGTGAATGGGCGTTTGTCACTCAAAAATTTTGAAAAGATGATTTTGAAACTATGCAACATTTTTTTTACTATGCATTAGCGTCTATTGGCGTTTTTTAGCAGTGAAATGCGGCATTCCTTATTAGGAATGGTGACAGGCAGAAAGATCATTTTTACCATCACTAGTCTCTACCAGAGGGCACAGACAGTCACAACTCCCCAGGTGCCATTAGCCTTAGTGCACATGGGAAGAAGATATGGTAGATTTCCCCCTGTAAATTGAACTTTAATTTCTCATGCATATGCCTAACAATGAGTCACTTTTGTATTCTGCTTTGTTTCAGAGAATGAAGCTGTTTTTCCTGCTAGAACAAAACCTTATATTTAAAGAGTTAGAAAACTTAGAAAAACAAAACAACTTGGAAAAAAAACAAATGTGAATGCAATTTTCTGAATACATGTACACATCATGTGTGAAAGATGCTTTTTGCCTGTTATGATTAAGTTTGGGGCTCATCCAGGCTTCTCCCTCTGGAGAACATTTATAAAAGATATTTTCCCCTCCTACAAGAAAGTTTTGAACTAAAATTCAACACCACTGGCGGAACACCCTGTTGCCTGTTTCAGTCCAAATATATCCCGTGACTGCCAAAGTGGTCGACTGCACAATGTGCCATAGTGTCATAAGGTTACATTTAAAGGTATCCTGATACTTGAGAGGTAAAGGGCCAAGCTCTAATGATATTTTATTTAGAACCTGGGAAAACTAAAGCTTTTATTTAGCCTTGTGCACTCATGGTGTGCTTTTTCTGTTCACACACTGACCATTACTGCTAAAAACAAATTACTCATGGCTGTTTAACACAAGAGGGCTTATTTATTAAAAACAATGTGCAAAGTTAGAATTATAAGAAAAATCTCGGCCATTTCTAATAAATGCTGCCTCTGGGCTGCACTGACGGCATGTCATTTCATTAAAGTTAAATTAGTGCAGCCTTTAGATGGATTTTCTAGACGTTTCACTGATATTTCACCCAGCCTGGTACCTGAGATAGAGTCTTGGGTGATTCTGCTTTTACACCTGACTCAGACCCACGCTTCCCCAATCCAACCCTGACCAGTGCACCCGCATTGCTCAGTTTTTTTAGGTTTTAAAGCTGCCCTTAACCTCCCAGATGGGTACCAGTGGGCCCACCCACAATCTGTGTTTTTTCTGCCTGAATCCTGACTGATTTGTGGGTATTTTACCGGCCTAGCTGGTAAAACACCTGCCAGTATTACAAATTTACCGCCAATGTAGCTGCCGGTAATTTGTAATACCATTTACAAAATCCCCTGCCCGCCGATGAAATCTTACATTTTCGTTGGGTTTGGGCGGTGGCCCATCCCCTTTTATGACGCAACTCCACATGGCCCCACCCCTTTTGTGACGCTACTCCCTTATGGTCCGCCCCTTTTGCGGCGCCCCTCATCAGCTCCGCCCCTTTTCCCATCACGCCCCGCCCCTTTCTTTTCCGCCCCCCCACCATGGCCGGTAATTTTTTTTTTTAAAAGGTGGCAACCCTAACTGTGCTGAGTATAGAAGAGCACAAATAGGCACAGGTACTTGGTGTACGGCTATTAATAGGCAGAATTTAGGCACCTTATACTTTTTTGTGAGGTGCAAGTACGGGTGTAACAGGTACAAAAAAGGAAATGGTTTCTCCAGTAATATCAGTTTATTTATATTGAACAATTTGACTTCAGCAACCTAACTTGCCTTAATGCCTAAGCTTTCCTTCACTTGTAAACTGATTTTGCTCTACTAATCACTGCCAATAATGCTCATCTATTTCCTGTTTCTCCCCTAGATTCTTCTATCACATTACATTATACAACACAATTAATTGACATTAGAATGGCAAAATCAGGAACAATGGAAATTTTATACAAAGCCGACTAAGCATAATTTTGTTAAACACCAGACAATGCTAATGCCGGCTTAACCCTGATCTTGCCTCTTCTTTGTCTGGTTGGTCCAGAATCATGGGTAAATCCCGTCCCTTTATGGCATGATCCTCCTTTTTGGCTTTACCCATCTAGCTTATATCTAAAAGGTGGCAACCCTAAGCATCATGCAGGAGTTTGCAGGTGGAACCCCAAGGGCCATCCACATGGCAAGGGAAAGTCAATACACTGAGGGATATGGTTTCATGGAGCTTGTAGGGATTCACTAGACCATTCTGGCTACATTAACAGTTGAGGTTCATTAGAATACATCAACGCACATGGATCCCTTTTCAAAGTAGATGGACAGGAGATATTCACTCTCTGTCAACTTTTTATTGATCCAACATTAAAACATATATGTATGGGCAGGAAAAGGTATGGGCCTAAGGTGTTTCATGGCAATAGAGAGCCACATCCTCAGAGGCTATCACAACTGGTACACTTCTTTCATAGTGGGTACTCATTTCACCTTTCAAAGTTGCTTTCAAAGCATTGTCCATAGTAGTACAAAATCCAATTTCCTAGATTATGTATAGAGAATAGCTTCTGTATGTATAGTGAAAATCATGATAGTTCCCCTTTAACAGCTCTTTAACTTATACTTTACGGAGTTGAGAGCAGTCATGGCCTAATTACGTTTTTATCACATCTTTGTAGATTTATCTGGGGTCCATGGCTAAAATAACAAGCATTTATCTTGGTTACGCTTTGCCATCACTTTTTATCTTGTTCACTTTTCTTGACGGCCTTACCTTATATTTATGTGGTGCAGGCATTCTTATTGTGGCATATCCAACAAAAAATCAACCCAAGATAAATCCATTTGCATTTTGTCTCCTTCTCTAGCTGCCAAAGCCAGACCATGGAGAGATCCAGGTGTGCTTTAGTTCTAACATGTAATCAAAGCTAAAAGCAATCGTTTCTTGTTTTACTAGGAATTTACCAGGTTGTTGTCTTTCATTTTGCAAATAAACATATATTGCCCAGATTGTATACCGTAGGCTAAATGCCTTCTTTTCATGGCCGTCCTCTGTCACCAGATATAATACAGCATTTCAGAATGAAATCCATGAAAATGTGTTAGAACAGAATCCATTACGCACTGACAATTATCTTCCCAATAGATAAGTAGCCTTCACAATACTGCCTCTCTTGTCCACTAGTTCTCAAAAGTAGACAGGGTCAGACTGGGAAAAAACCCGCTGGGCCCCGCCAACCCAGACCTGCTGAAATCCTGGGTGCTGCACCCTGATTTCTCCCCAGCCCCAATAGTAGGGCAGGGGGGGTTGTGGCACCGGGTAGACCTCACAGGTGGGGGCCTCTAACACATCAGCCCCGGACCCTACAAGCCGACAGTGAAAGTAGAAAACCAAATTTATTAATTTATTTGAATCTGTGACATAAGGATTGCTTCATTATAGTATTCCACCCTAGTGATTAAGCTATTAAGGTCTACAAGTTAACTCATCGACGATAATACTACTATGTCAGTCATCTTGTGTTATGTGTACATTATTTTCTGCTTTTTGCTCCATGATATTACACTGTAATAAAACATCACAAGGTAGAACAGACTTCTCTTTTGTGTTGTAAAGTTTCCCAGTTGTACAAACAAAGAACAGAGTAGATTTAGACAGTTAAGGTGAAATTCTCGCCAGAGGATTCCTTTACATTTGAATAGGGTTGATGGCCACGACGAACTCAAAACTGCTTTATGTATTACTAAGCAATACTGCTTTAAGTAAACCACTCTGATGTTGCTTGACTTTCTGCTGTGAAACCTGTGTGAGACTTTTTCCATCAGCCTTTCTTTTTTTGCTAGTTCTTTCTAAGAACTTTGATATACACAGGGTGTCCATGAACTACACAAGCAACTCAAAACCACAGAATCACAATAGGAAAATTGGATGGTCATGAATAAAAAAAATGCTTTAAAGCTTGTGCCCACCCAAAATGAATTATTTAATTGTACTTCTATCATACATTTAAAGAAGTGTAAACCATCTAACAAATGAATGTAAATTCCCTTGTCAGTTTTCAATATATTAGCAGTTTTTAGACTAGGTTTTCTGGATAAGGATCTTTCCGTAATTTGGATCTTCATACTTTTAATCTACTAGAAAATCATTTAAACATTAAATAACCCCAACAGACTGGTTTTACATCCAATAAGGGTTAATTATATCTCAGTTTGCATCAAGTACAAAGTACTGTTTAATTATTATACAGAAAAAGGAAATCATTTTTAAAATATTGATTTTTTGGATAAAATGGAGTTTTATGGGAGACAGAAATTCTGTAATTTGAAGCTTTCTGTATAATGGGTTTTTGGATAACGGATCCCATACCTGTACACCAATGATTTAGAGCCCTGTGAAAGAACACTGAGATCCATTTTTTTTTTTAAACTGGAAAGACTCTAAATACTTAAAATAGCCTGCAGAAAATATGTTTTTGACTTCATAGCGCCTACCTCAGAAATAGCTCAGTCAGATTTATAAATGCATTACCATAATCATACCCATAACAGTATTACTATTTTACCACATTTTTTCAGAAGAGTGAATGGTTTCTTGCAACGTTGATCCGCGCTTTCCATTTTTTCCATTGTGAATGCCAGTTTCCGTAAGTATGACTCATGGCAGCTTTTAATTGATTATTCTAAAATTCTCATTTGTCTTTATGGTTAAGTGAAATGTTACTATAATCCTGTGCTTACAGAGCAAAGCTAGTCTCGGCCTTCTGATTGGCTGTTATAAGAGAAGCTAAATTCCATCGAATAAAGGAGCCAACAAAAGCCATCTGGGTAGCCTGGTAGTGCTGACATAATTTACAATATATTACACACTTGAGTTATGCACTTCATAAAAGGTCATAATTCTAACAAAAGGTCTCTTCCCTTTCCCCTGCTGGGTCAAATATGGCATCTGTTAAGGCTGAATAACGCACTAGGGTTAAGAATGAGTTCTCTCTAAAATGGAGTTGAGTATTTATGATTTAGTAGAACTCTAATAAGTGTAAATGATTATGTCTGTATAATTTAGGTGTTCGTATACACAATCTGTATTACAGTTGGTAAAATAATAATAGGTTTAGGCTGTATTATCCGGAATGCTGAGGACTAGGGGTTTTCTGGATAAGTGTTTTTTTCTGTAATTTAGATCACAAAACATGTAAACATTACATTAGTCCAATAAGATTATTTTGCCACCAATATAGATTCATGCAGCTTAGTAGAAGCTATAAGTAGAAGCTACTATTTTATTATTACAAAGAAAAAGGAATTATTGGCTTAAAATTGAGTTTATGGGAGATGGCCTTCTTGTAATTTGGAGCTACCTGGATATTGGGTTTCCAGATAACGGATCCCATACCTAGGCTTTTCAAATGTTCTCAGCTTTTTCAAATTCGGAGGCCTGGGGGCCC
Source organism: Xenopus laevis (assembly GCF_017654675.1). NCBI lineage: Eukaryota > Metazoa > Chordata > Amphibia > Anura > Pipidae > Xenopus > Xenopus laevis. Next base: position 45,358,372 of record NC_054381.1, read on the forward strand.
CTGTTATAAACGGCACTTTCTGACGTCAGAATGCGCTGTTTATAAGGATATAATTTACAGTCTGGTCCCATAGGGAAATGACCAGACTGTAGATTGTATAAAAATAAACCTTATAATGTAGTCAGATCAACATGTATAAATATTAAATATGTGATGATTGACAGGACTACCTGTTTAGACAAGTATTTAGACAAATAAATACACAGAAAATCTCTCAACATCATGTCTGGGCTCTTGGCAGACTGTACCACCATCCAATGACCCTCCAGGACCCTGAACTAGTGGTAGGTAGACAGAAAAGATACAAGCCTAGTGCTTTCAGTTCTTCGGTTGCACACTAATCATGTGCCTTTTGTGCCTAACCCTAGTTCTGGTCCACCTTAAAGGGGAACTCCAACCAACTGCCAAACCAAAATTTGATAAAGAGGCCCACAAAACACAGAAACCCCTAATATACCCATCACAGTTACCTTCAAAAAGTATGAATAAATGCCATTTTCTATGCTGAAATCCAGCTGTTTAACATTTCTTCTCTTTCTGCATCATTTTAAATCCTGGCAGGGAAGGAGGGACTAAACACTGATGTTACATTTTGTAATAACTACTCCTCAGCTTACAGACAGCATGCAGGAACTACATAACCCACAATGCATTGCACTATGATGTTCATCATCATCATCATTTATTTATATAGCGCTGTCAAGATTTCCTTATTGAAATCACGTGTGCAGGGAATTGTGGGGTTTGGAGGATGAAGGCTGAGGACAGATGGCTGCTGATATAAAGTAACAGATGTCAGTCAGCTCAGCAAAGTAGTCAGAAAGATCAGCAGGACAGCAGGGGGCTAGGCTTAGGAAGCTGTCAGAAACCATTAAAAATCATGAGAAGTCTGCATATTTTTTAATTGATGGATATTGCAAAGTTGCTTGAAATTATGTTTACTTTTAAAAAGCTTAAGTTATGTTTGTGTGGAGTTCCCTTTTAATGATTGGCTAAACTATTTGCGTGTTCCAAACCAAAAGAATGACGGCACTCCATTCAAAGATAAGGCAGGTTTATTACAGACCCCACAGGGAGTTCAAGCCCAAATTAGGGCTTGAGATCCCTGTGGGGTCTGTACAGGGGCGTAACTACCGGGGGAGCAGGGGGTGCAACTGGGCCAGGGCCCGCACCCCCGCAGGGCCCCCCCCGGCAGATTGCGCGCGCTGCAGCCGGCTGGATTTGGCTGCAGCGCGAGAGAAAAATCACACGGACGAGGCTGCACGGCCCGCCCCCACCTAGTTCCGTTACTGGGTCTGTAATAAACCTGCCTTATCCTTGAATGGAGTGCCGTCATTCTTTTGGTTTGGTGTATGACAAGCGGTGGGGACGCTACAAACAGAGCAGCCAGCAAGGAATACACGGAGCAGCGCAGGAGGGGTAAGCTGGGAGCGGTCTAATTGGTGTATTCGGTATTTGCGTGTTCCCCTTATTCTCTGGTACTGACTGTTTAGGAAACCGACTGTTGGGAAGAGAAGCTGGATAGGATTTTATCTCCCGGCAGCTACAGCAAGCAGTTTCCCAATGTATCATACAGGCAGCTTTCCCAGGTAAAGGCAACCCCAAATCCCTTACCTAAAGGGGGTGGATCTTACCAGAAATGTGGTGAATAAAGATTGTAGGTTTTTTGTCAAAGTCACTTTCTGTTTATCCCCCCAAAAGTTAATTTGTGATGCTTTGGACATTGGACCAGCTTGTGTTGCTACATCAGCTGGAGGCCATCAATTGGGCAGCCATCTACCGACACACCAACCCAGATCTGAACACATTCATCTGCATCTTGGTCACACCCACTATGCCCTCTGACAATGCCCCTGATCTACCTGTGCTACACTTCTGTTCTGCCCACACCATTCACTACACCATGCACACCCACAAAGTAAAATTTGTCATGGATTTATAAAGCTTTGTTAGGATCCAGTATACTGTTTTATGATTACAGAGAAAAACAAGATCATTTAAGATAATTGCGTGTATTGCAGGCAACGCAACACTTTGCCAGGCAAAAATTCGCTCTGACAACGCTAATTCACTAACCTGCGAAGTTGCGTCCAGGGCGCTGAACGCTGGCGAAGTTGCGCTAGCGTTAATTTGGCAAGCAGAGCGAAGTTGTGATTTGTAAACGGCGGTAAGTTAAAGTGGATGAATGGACGTATATGTTGCAGCAAATACATTACACTACATAAGCCTAGGGAACCTTAATAGAAAATAAAGTTGTTATATGGGCCTACACTTAAGCCCAGTGTATAGTTTATGTGCCATATGTTAGGAAATGTAGGGGGGAAGCCGGTTACCTATCACCCTGAAAAAAAGACTTACAAAAATTTTCAACTAAAGTTTGAGGAAGTTCTAACTACTCTATTGCACTTCGCCTGGTCTGAGGTGTCGAAGGCAAGTCTGGCGCAAGAGGTAACGTTCAATAAAATCTGCATCTTATTGAATTTGCGCAGTTACGCCTATTCGTCAGAGCGCAGCTTTGCCTGCCGATTGAGTGCGAATGAACGCCAGCGTCAATCTCTTTCACTAGCGAAGTTACGCCTGCGCCCGTTCGTAAATCGTCAGCATTAGTCACTTGGCCCTTTAGTAAATTTTCCCCTAAAAGAGATGGCCTTTCTGTAATTTGGAGTTGTTTGGATATTGGGTTTCTGGATACAAAATCCCATACCTGTACTGTTTTTGTAATCCCCAAAAAAATAACCACATATGATTTTACTTCTGTTTTCCCGTTATCATAAATATGTGTGTGTATGTGTTAATTTTTTTTTATGAAAGTTCAGGGGAATTTTAGTAACGCTGATGAATCATATATTCCATTGTGAAACCAGGGAAAAGACAGTAATGGTTTTGTAATGGAAATATTTCCATCAAACATTTTATTTCACCCCTTAACCCTTTTATAACCACAGGTCACAAGACTTTCTGGCTTCTTGCTGGTTACAAATTAGGGTCATCAATGTATCACACTGGCAGTGGAGCCTGGAAGTTGTAGAGCAGCAACATCTGGAGGGCTACAATTTGCATATTGTTGGCATAGCATTTGGAAATACAGGTATGGGATTCATTATCTGGAAACCCATTATCCGAAAAGCCATTTTAATCAAATAACTCAAATTTTCAAAAATACTTTCATTTTTCATAATAATAATAATAATAATAATAATAATAATAATAATAATACAATACCTTGTACTTGATCCTAACTAAGATATAATTAATCCTTATTGGAGGCAATACAATTCTGTTGAGTTTATTGCATGTTTAAATATATGGGGCTTCCAAATTACAGAAAGACCCCTTATCTGGAACCCCTCGAGCATTCTAGTTAAAAGGTCCCATGCCTGTACCTATTAGTACAGAAAGGAAGAAACCACTGGCTTGGTTTCCCCAATACAACGAATAGTAATACATTTCTAATGCTGTTGCCGCTCACATACTGTATATGAATGTGCATACGATGAGAAAAAAAGCAAACATTCAGAAGGTTGATCTCTAGGTTTTGGACTTTATATTTATTCAGAAGAGAATACGTGTGAAACTATGTCGTTGCATTCGTTCTGGAATAATTACATGGTATTGGGTATCAGAAAACAGTGAGCTAGAATTCAGGGAACTTAGAGGGCATTAGGACCAGGGAAATAGGCAGTGCTCTGTGAAGTCTGGCAGCACCGAGGTTATGTGTGAAGGGGAGGCAACCACTGCTTATTTACATCTGTTCTGAAGAACTGAGATCAGTGTCACAACAGAGCGAGGCTGAGGCTCGGCTACATCTGGGCGTCTTTCCCTTTCCTTATGCAGCTGCAACTGGCTGCTTGGGCTTCAGCACTCTTGTAAAGCCATCACACAAGGAAGAGCAAAAGATATTTTTATTTGTAATTTACCGCTCCTAACAACTATTTTTGACATTTATTGCTTTTATTCCTGTGCTGGAAAAAAACAGCACATTGGTGTCGATTCGCTTTTCCACCAGCATGGAGGGATTTCTCTGCAGGCATCTGGATGGGAAATGAAAGAGAAGATATAAACAGCAAGTGCTAGAAGAGAGGAAAAAGACCTGCGTGGGAAAAGTAGATGTGAGGCAGACAGGGCAACTGATCTGGAATGAAGACATTTACTAATATCATGTGTGTCTCATTCTGCAACGCACATCATGTTACTGAGGAAGAGGTGCCGATTGCTTTTATGCCAGCTGCAGGTAGCCATGCTCATGTTTGGGCTGTTGTTGGTGCTGGTGATTGTGGCGATACTCAATCCAGAAGCCCAGAGTGAGGACAAACTCCAAGATGTTCAGAATTACTATGAAGGAGGCGGACATGGATTTGGATGGGCAGGTGAGGACTTAGCACAGGAGAGAGCTGAGGACAGCAATCACTTTAAAGTGGAATTGCTGTCTCCTCTATCCTCACTTAGGGAGGAGGGGCTCATTGCCATAGGCATGTCTGGTCCAGAGAGGAACTTTGACAAGGTACCAAGAAAAATGTACAGGATAGTGAAGCAACTCAAGCGAAAGAATGGGGAGGCTTCACCTTCCCCGGTACTGCGGAGTGAACATAACCCAAATGGTTTTGATGAAGAAATCAGCAAAAATATTCCTTTCCACCGGACAATCCCTGATGGTCGCCACCCAGTGTGAGTACTCCCTGAGTTTCCTTGGTATTAGTTACAGAAGATATCAACTGCTACTTTAGTGGGGTTTCCTCAAAGTAGAGGAGACAATATTTTTGGATTGCCCTGCCTTACCCTGTTAGCCAAAGCAGGACAGGGTGTGAGGGCAGATTGAGAGCCAGCTAGGATAGGATTTTGGGTGAAAGTTTATCTGTTGTGTTAGATTACTCTGGAACTGTAACAAGAACCAACGTTATAGACCAACGTGTTATAGAACTTACAAAACATTGGACCAAAAAAAAAAGGGGGGGGTTTAAAGTAAAGGAGGGTTAAAAGTAAAGGAGTTTATGGTCAAAGAAATTGGCCACTTATCCTAAACAACATATTCCTGCCCCTTAAAAATGCTGCTTTGGGTAGAATGAAGGAGGAGGTTGCCAAAAATATAATGCAGCTTATAAGATAAATGCATATGCTCCTCAGGGAAAGTATCCTACAGGAATGATCAATTCACATAAAAAATGTCATGCCTCTCACAGCTACATGACCCACGAACCACACAATAAAGAAATGATGTTGATAAGCAGAACTTGCAATACACAGAAGGTTTAACAGCAGCAGTGTTTGCTGTTTTGAAAGGGGAGCCACTGCTTTCTTTGCACCTCTCCTCAACCCAACATTTTTTTAGACAGCCACCAATACATTCATGTTGTGAGACACTGACAGTTCTCACTTTAAAATTCAGAGGGTTATTGTGTTTAAGTTGTGTTTTCCCAAAATAATTTTGTTTTTTGAGGGTAGTTTTCACTAAAAACCTCAAAAAACTCTGGTTAAAGTTTTTAAACCAGTCACTGATTCGAATTGTTTCCATTCAAGTCCATTCCAGTTGTAAGTTCATTCAACTTCACAAACCTCTAAAACTCAACTTTTGATAAATAACCCCCTCAGTGTGACACAGATCAAAGAGAAGCCAGCAATTGCAATACTCAGTGTTTGCACTATTGTACATTTATGCTGGTGCTGCAGATTATGGGGCAGATTTACATAGGGTCGAATATCGAGGGTTAATTAACCCTCGATATTCAACTGTCGAAGTTAAATCCTTTAACTTCGAATATCGAAGTCGAAGGATTTAGCGCTATTCGTTTGATCGAACGAAAAATCATTCGATCAAACGATTAAATCCTTCGAATCGGTTGATTCAAAGGATTTTAATCCATCAATCGAACGATTTTTCTTCGACCTAAAAAAGCTACCAAAACCTATGGGGACCTTCCCCATAGGCTAACATTGACTTCGGTAGCTTTTAGGTGGCGAACTAGGGGGAAAAGTTTTTTCTTAAAGAGACAGTACTTTGACTAAATAGTAGAACGATTTTTAGTTCGAATCGTTCAATTCGAAGTCGTAGTCAAAGGTCGAAGTGGCCCATTCGATGGTCGAAGTAGCCAAAAAAAACATTCGAAATTCAAAGTTTTTTTTATTCATTCCTTCACTCGAGCTAAGTAAATGGGCCCCCTATGTGTTGGGTAGCACAAAAAAAAGTTAAGGGATAATAATAACATGTAAAGTCTGCAGCAAACAGCAACTGATGTTATAAGCAACCGAACCATTCATCAAGCATCATCATTTCATCATTATCCAGGTCTCAAATATCTGGTATTGCATAGCAATTGCTCTGCCAAACACATTTGTTACCTCTGACTTTTACCAGTTCTAACATATACTGGAGAGAACCGTAAATTGTATTTATATATTCTGTACAGCATACAGCTAAATAGGGAACAAAGTGACTCTAATTTATAAATTGAAATACACAAAAATAGATAATATATAATGCTTGTGTTTTAAGCTCATGTGAAATAGTAATGAACACAGATGAGATAATTGTACACTGTCACATGATTGACATCAGATCTTAATTTGCAACAATTTCATAACCTGTAAATACACAAAATGCAAGTATTAAAGGGGAACTTCAGGCTTCCAAACCAAAGTTTGATAAAGAGGCCCCCATACAGAAACCCCTAATATACCCAACCTACACAGTTACCTGTTTCTTCAAAAAGTATGAATAAATGCCATTTTCTATGCTGTAATCAAGCTGTTTAACAGTTCTTCTCTTTCTGCATCATTTGAAATCCTGGCAGGGAAGGAGGGACTAAACACTGATGTTACAAATTGTAGCAACTTCTCCACAGCTTACAGTCTAGTCATGTGCGATCCTAACCCGTCCTATCTTAGCCCCGCATCTGACTTCCGGGTTGCTTTTAGAGACCCGCGCCCCCTGCCCATGACATCACAAAAGGGGCAAGGCGAGCAGGTGCAGTGTCTGTAAAAGACGATCCTGGAAGTCAGCACTTGGCGGTGGCGGCGAGGGTACAGGAGAAGAGCTCAACCCACACCCGCCCGTGAAGAAGAGTGCGAGGTCGACCCGAACCCGTGGGTAAACCCGCAGGTTTTGGGCCAGCCCACACATCACTATTACAGACAGCATGCAGGAACTACATAACCCACAATGCATTGCACTATGATGTTCTGTTCCTTATTGAAATCACATGTGCAGGGAATTGTGGGGTTTGGAGGATGCAGGCTGAGGACAGCTGGCTGTTGATACAAAGTAACAGTAGTCAGTCAGCTCAGCAAAGTAGTCAGACAGATCAGCAGAAGAGCAGGGGGCCTGGCTTAGGGAACTGTTCCAAAAAGTCTGCATATTTTTAAATGAAGTATATTGCAAAGTTGCTTGTAATTATGTTTACTTTTCAAAAAGTTATGTTTTTGTGGAGTTCCCCTTTAAGTATGAAGCAAATACGAGCCAAGTATTTTGAAGATAACGAGCAACTGGGAAAGAGTTTTGCTTTCAGTATATCAAGTTCCCTCAGTCCAAGGTGGTACAAGGTTTGTAGCAGACATCCAGTGAGCAAAAAAGGAAGAAACTCTTTGCTAACGATTATATGTGCGCATGTGGCTAATTGTTGTTTCACACTCTGCACAGGTGCCTTCAGCAGAATTATGGTGAGAAGCTTCCCACAGCCAGTGTTATTATCTGTTTTCACAATGAAGCCTGGTCTACACTTTTAAGAACTGTACACAGCGTACTGGATAATTCACCAAGAACATTCCTGAAGGAAATAATCCTTGTAGATGACTTAAGCCATCAAGGTAACCATCAATGTTTGACATGTCATCGTTATCATTTAATACCTGTCTGTTTGTATTATGTGAGTATTGGGCTTCTTTTTAATTGTACGGGCATGGGATCTGTTATTCAAAAAACTCTGAATTACGGTACATCTCCCATAGACTCCATTTTAATCAAATAATTCAAAATTTCCTTTTTTCTTTGTAATAATAAAGCTATACCTTGTACTTGAAAAGTAAGATATTAATAATCGTTACTGGAGGAAAAACAATTCTGTAGGGTTTATTTTACGTTTCAATAGTAGACTTAAGGTATGGTGATCCAAATGACAGAAAGACCCCTGAGTATTCCGGATAATAGATCCCATACTTGCATACACTGACAATGAAAGAGTATATATTTGCATCCTAAAAACATTTTGTTCCTGGAGCAATTTGAGCCTAATGGCAGCTCAGTGGCATGAAAATAATAGAGGCATCTTCTCTCATCTACATCAAATAGAAACTATTCAGCCCTTAAATGTATATAATATCACTAAAGGGAAAATAATGATCTAGCTCTTTTCAGGCCTATGGAATTAATAAGCATTGTAATGACATACTTCTTAAGTAAAGCTACTAATTAACATCCCTTGTATTTACAAAGAACTGCCTGATTAAATGGCTTTATTACAAAAGAAGCAAAATGTATTATATGTTCCTTGGTGAGGGATGGAATGGCTTTTACAAGCTTCAAGTTTCAACAGGTAGGGGAATATTTGAAGGCTGTTTACTAATTCTTTTATGTGAGAACACCAGAGGAAGTTGCATGTATGATAGCTGGTTGTGTCACGAGAAGAGGAATATATAACTTGAATGGCCTGGCAAAAATGCAGCGGAGAGAGGGTCCTGCTCATTAGAGTACAGGTATGATATGCATTATCCAGAAACCCATTATCTAGAATTATGGAAAGGCCACCTGCCATGATTTACCTTTTCTCTGTAATAATAAAACATTAACCTGTACTTGATATAACTAATCCTTATCGGAAGCAAAACCAGCCTATTAGGTTTATTTAGGGGCATATTTATCAAGGGTCGAATTTCGAGTTTATGGGAGTTTCTAAAAACTCCCATAAACTCGAAATTCAAAAAAAGGACCCATTGAAATTTATTTAAAAATTAGAATTTTTTAAATTCGGGGGAATAGGATCGATCTGCAAACTCGAATTGAATTTGAATGGAATTCAATTTGAGTTTTTTCGCCTGAAAAAAAAAACATTAACATTTTTTTTTTTAAAAGTCAACCAAACGACTCCAGTCGTAGGACGTTCCCATAGGCTAAAACACCAATTCGGCAGGTTTTAGATGGCGAATTCAAATTCTTAAAGGGACAATACATTTTAAATTAGAAAATCTAATTATTTTCAAACTCGAATTGAATTTGAACTATTCCCTCGAATTACACTAAAATAAACTCAAATTTAAGAATTCGAATTTTCAATTCGGCTCTTGATAAATCTGCCCCATCATGTTTAAATTATTTTCATGAAGACTAGTAGAATTATGGACAGATCCATTATCCGGAAAACCCAGGTCCTCAGCATTCTGAATAACAGGTCCCATACCTGTAGTATAAGATGTCATGCTGATTGTCATAAAGATTTTCTCAGCAATAGTGGAGATAGCCTGTGACTTAAAATTATGTTTGGCCCTAGTGGATCAAAAACAGTGTTCTTTAAATAAAATGAAACATTCCATACTCTCCACTGAATCTTTTTAAGGAGCACCACATCAGGTAATCATTTATCAGAGGTATTTCAAGGGAACAATTTTCCTAAGAAACATGCGATTTAGAAAATGTTCTTTGTAGAGTGAAATGGGTTTCTTTAAAAACAATTCTGCTAATGCTTTGCCTTTTTTGCCCCTAGAGTTTCCATGTGAAATGAATCAAAAGCCAACAGGTCATGAAGTTCACAAGGTTTTGTGACCATAGGTGGTGCAGGTTCCTTGCCAGCCATATCCCTTACTATTTGGTTTTTATGATCCCGTTAAAACTCTTGCCTATTCATTGATGCCAAAAAAATGGTTTAAGTTGTAGACAGTTTCCAAGAAACCTATGCCAGGCTGAAAATGGAAACTTCTGTGGAAATGTCATTAACCGTTTCCATATTCTTTCAAAACCTATTCTAACTGATAATATTTGGGTGTGTTTTTCTAAATATGTGCCATGTAAAGTGGCAACTATATGGGCCCTGTGCAAATATATTTGCATGGTACCTGGAACAACCATATACCTAGTTGCCTTGGGAAATCTGCTTCAAGGGCAGTATTTCATTTCATTATGATACTACATTGTAATTATCTCTTTAATTAGTAAGAAGTATGGCATGTATGTGTTCCAAATAAAGGCATGCCTGTGTTAGAGTCCTGCAGCATGTCTGGTTGCAGGCAGGATTTTCGGATGCCAGTATACAGTAGATGTGGATTTTCAGGTTGCGGGTCTCATCTACATTTCTTATCTATATTTTACTCCTTTAAACACTTTAAGCGTCAGGGCACACAGATTAGTCGCCTGACAACAAATCTTCTCTTCTCTAATCTCTAATCTCCCCAAACTGCCTCCCCTGCCTTCCCGCAGGCTGAAATGTAAATCGCCGGCGGGATGGCACTCGGAGTGATTCATTTTCAAAAAATAAATCGATCTGAGTGCCATCCCGCCGGCGATTTACAGTTTAGCCGGCAGGAAGGCAGTTAGTCTAAAGAAATACTGAGTCAGTGTAAAGGAAAAATGTAAAGGTAAATGGCTAAAGCATATAGCGTATGTTGCAGTAGGCATCAGAAGATAACTTGACAATGGTTCATGAAAGCAAAATATATAATATATGTACCATGAAATCATTGTTTCTGTTTCTGTTATTAATGCAGAACATCTAAAGTCCGCCCTTAGTGAGTATATCTCCAGGATTGGTGGAGTGAAGTTGATAAGGAGTAACAAAAGGCTTGGTGTTATTGGAGGCCGAATGCTGGGAGCAGCAAGAGCAACAGGGGAGGTTCTTATCTTTATGGACTCTCGTTGTGAGTGCCACCCAGGCTGGTTAGAGCCATTATTAAGCAGAATTCTGCATAACAGGTAAAGTAAGGCTTTTGTGCTCCATCTCTGCCTTATTGCTTACTATGTAAAACCTTTCATGTTTTGTTTCGTGTGTTTGCTTCAGAAAAACTATGTCTTATATAAACAAGCTGCTGTGTAACCATTAGGGCAGCCATTCAATGCACAGGATACATAGCAGATACCAGATGCACTCATTGTATTCTATTGCAGAGCTTATTTGTTATCAGCTAAGTAGCCTTTGCCTTTTTCCCCTCTTTTAGCTTGAATGGCTGCCCCTATGGCTACACAGTAGTCTATTTACATAAACTATAGTAGTCTTTCTGAAACAAACACATTAATTTTACCAGTGCATATAAACAGTATATTATATTTTAATTATTTTAAAACACTTTAACTCAGGAGTGCCCATATTTTACTAAGGCACGGTCTACTTTTAGTGATGATCTCCCATTATGATCTAGATCCATAAAAGCATTGTTAGAATTCTGTTCCATTGATAATATTACTTAAATATTGATTTATGAGAAAATGTATATTGAAAAAACAACTATTTCTTATGTAACCTTTACCTAATAGAATAAAAAGCATGAAACAGGAGGGTAATATACACAAGTTGTTTGTTGACAGTGTCTTGAGATCTACTGATCACCAGCTAAAGGTCTACTGGTAGATCCCGATCTTCCTTTTAGGCACCCCTGTTTTAACTGATCAGTCCTCAAAGAAGTCAGTCAGGTCACATGACAGAAATGCTTGTATTTTTGCTTGATGAAAGTTGTTCCTTGGTACACTCTCTTTCTGATTGACTCAATGGCCAAACAGACAGAGAGCATACGAGTGGCCCCAAAAAGCAGGAAGTGGAACAGGAACCTTGGTTCCTTTAACTTGGCATCTGCCGATTCATCCTGAGGTGGCCAATATTGTGAATTGGAAACTTTATAAGGAGTCTGCCTTTTTTTTCTCCTACAACGAAGCATTTTTCCTCAAAATGATAGTATGATTGCAGCCACTGCAATCCAGTGCAAAATTTTGAGCTCCTTAGTAAATGGGACACATTTGGGGACAATTCCTGGCACAACAAAAGGTGCAGTACATAGATGTTCACCAGGCAAATGCCAGAGGGGCTGCTATCAGTTGCTACAAACTATTTAGTTGGCAAGTGGGGGGCTGTTTGGACCTTGTACTTGAAAAGGCAGGAGCTATACTAATTCCAAGTCTGGTCGTGGTGTGTAGCTACACTCCCTTCAATCGCATGCCTTGTACTGTATATCTTAGTTGGGATCAAGTACAAGGTACTGTTTTATTATTACATAGAAAAAGGAAATCATTTTAAAGGAGAAACAAACCCCTTATTAAAAAAATCTTACTCCACATATACCTCACTCCCTCCTCCCCCCCAGCCTAGCTGCTACCCAGGGCAAATGCCCCTAACTTTTTACTGACCCTTCGGTGCAGATTCAGGGATTCAGGGATCGGAGTTCACGGCAGCCATGTTCCGGGTCTTCGTGTCTTCTTCCGGTGCTTCGGCAATTTACGTCCATTTTGGCACATGCGCAGTTTTTGCAAACCTGGAAATTGCTACAACTGCGCATGTGATGCCATGCTGGTCACGTTCTCAGATCACCAAAGACCCGGAAGAACTGCCGTGAACTCCGATCCCTGAATCTGCACCAAGGGGTAAGTAAAAAGCTAGGGTAATTTCCCCCCCAGCCTATGTGGGGTAGAGGGGTAGGGTTTTCTTTTAATAAGGAGTTTGTTTCTCCTTTAAAGGAACAGTTCAGCGTGAAAATAAAAACTGGGCAAATAGGCTGGGCAAAATAAAAAATGTTTCTAATATAGTTAGTTAGGCAAAAAATGTATTAAGGTTGGAGTGGCTGAATGTGTAACATAATAGGCAGAACACTACTTCCTGCTTTTCAGCTTTATAACTCTGAGTTAGTCAGCGACTTGAAGGGGGGCCACATGGGACATAACTGTTCAGTGAATTTGCAATTGATCCTCAGCATTCAGTTCAGATTCAAAAGCAACAGATATGACCCATGTGGCCCCCCTCAAGTCTCTAACCAGGGTAACCAGTCAGTGTAAACCAAGAGAGCTGAAAAGCAGGAAGTAGTGTTCTGGCTATTATGTTACACATCCAGTCACTCCAGTCTTTATACATTACATTTTTGCCTAACTAACTATATTAGAAACATTTTTTATTTTGCGCAGCCTATCTATATACCCAGTTTTTATTTTTACACTGAACAATTCCTTTAAGAACTTGGATTATTTGGATAAAATAGAGTATATGGGAGACAGCCTTTCCATAATTTGGAGCTTTCTGGATAACGGGTTTCCGGATAATAGGTCCCATACCAGTCTTTGTCACACTATGCAGCACACAGATATAATGGGCACATACAGGGCTTCCTCGAGCTTTAACACTATGCACATGACATCTTGCACCATCTCAACACTACAAGGTGCAACAGGTGTATTGGCAGTAGACACAAGAGAGCATAGATGTACATATATCTAATTTTGCACAATTTATAGTGCTGCATATATAAGACCCGTCATACTGGGAAGCACTCTCTGCTGACTCTGCTTTTGTAGACAATTAGGAGTTTAACAAACATTTGTTTCCCAAAGACAAGATATGCAGAAAAAGCTGGTTTAAACTGAAGCTATTCTAACGGCCCACTGATTACAGGGTTAGATCTAAAGAGAGACTATTAAAAAAGGTGATTTTCAGGTTCAGTACAACCAGCAATATATCATGGAAAGATCAAACATTTTGTGGCTGATCTTAATACTTGTATATACGGTCATGTACTGGTGGATAATGTAACAAGGGCAAGTATCTTATTACAGAAAGCTTTGTAGGCCTATCAAACAGTACATTGTTCTTGATCCAAACTAAAATACAGTGAAACCTCAATTTTACATCCCCAGATTTTCCCCAGTTTTCCCTCATTTTACATTGTTGTTTTGTAGTTCCACCTATATATTATGCAGAATACACATGTCCTGGATTTTACACAATTTTTTTCTGGTCCCCGGAAAAACGTAAAATGGGGGTTCTACTGTATAATTAATGCTTATTTTTGTTATAATTCAATTGACATCACAACTCGAATTGTTTCTTATTTAAGAAATAATCAGATTATAAATCAAATTAATCGAAAGAACGTTTAATTGGTTGGATTGATTGAGTTTTCGGGCAAAACCCTCAGAAAAAAACCTCAAAATTGTGAGGGCTATTAACATCTTCAAATGGTTCAGGGGACCTCTGCCATTGACTATTACATGACCTTGACAGGTTTTTTTAGATTCAAGCTATTTCCAGGGTTGGGGTATATTAAATCATGAAAAATTTGATTTTTTTTCAAAAACTAGAAAAATTCCTAACCCAAAAATGTGATTTCAAAATTTCGTGGAAAAGACAACTCAAACATTAATAAATAGCCCCTTTAATGTTTATATGATTTTATAGTAGTAGACTTAAGGTATGAAGATCCATTATCCAGAAAACCTCAGGTTGCAAGCATTCAGGATAACAAGTCCTACACCTGTAATGCAAGGCATTTAATTGTTAAGCAAAACTTTGGCCACCTGAAGGTCCTGGCAAATATGTATAAGCATCCCTTGCAAAATAACCAATTCCAGTATGTTACTCAATTTATATACAAAAAAAAGTCAAATCAAGTTTAACCCTTCTTATACCTGACTGGGTAACACTGCTGGTTAGAGAATAAACCACAGGCTGAAAGCACAGCAACTAGGCAAGCCCATTGCCTTGAGAATTTCAAAGCACCCCAAGATGCCGTTATATATATATATATATATATATATATATATATATATATATATATATATATTTTTTTTTTGTTTTGGTTTTTTTAAACAGGAATCGGATAGTCTCTCCTGTTATAGACACTATTGACTGGAAGACATTTGAATATTATCACTCATCAGCGCTGCGACAAGGAGTGTTTGACTGGAAACTTGATTTTCACTGGGTCCCTCTGCCAGAACATGAGGAGAAGGTACGCCAATCCCCCATCATTCCATTCAGGTAATTTGAAATAATCAAGGAGAAAATAAATTTGATTTGGTGCTCACATGGAGATTAGCATAATATATTCTTTCTAGTAATTAATGTGTCAGTGTTTGCGTTCAAATTTGATTATAATTAAGATCAGATTAATGTATTTCCATGTAAGTGGCCAAATGGATTTATTTTCTTTTAATTCAAACGTCAATTTGCCTGCTACTGATCCCCATGGTTCTGGTTTGCACTTGTTAGACAGCCAAGCAGCAGTATCAAGCTTCTTAGGCATCTCCTTTACGATGACCGGATATGAAAGGCTTTAGGGTAGGGGCACACGGGCAGACTACTCACTTCTTCTGCGGGGCGATAATCTCCCCGAACTGCCTTCCGCCTGCTATAATGAGAAGACACCAGTGCAATGGCACTCGCGGCACTTCGATTTCTGAAGTCGCCCGAAGCTGCCTCACAAGGAAACTTTGGGCAGCTTCGGAAATCGGAGTTCCATTAGTGCATTGGCGCAGGCAATTTTTCATTTTAGCAGGCAGTTTGGGGAAGCGGAAGGCAGTTTGGGGAGATTGTCGCCCCGAAGAAAAGGTGATTATTCATCTTTGAGGTAACTTTTAGTATGTTATAGAATGTCCAATTCCTAGCAATTTTTTAATTGGTCTTTATTATCTATATTTTATAGTTTTTGAGTTATTTGTCTAGCTCGTTTGCCTCTTTCCAAACGGAGAGCTGCTGAATAAAAAGCTAAATAACTCAAAAACCACAAATAATAATAAATGAAAACCAATGGCAAATTGTCTCAAAATATCACTCTCTAAATCATACTAAAAGTTAATTTAAAGGCCAACTAACCCATTTAACTATGTATAATTTAAAAGGAGATTCATTTGCGAATAAAGAAAATAATGAGGTGCTCAAAGCATAACTTTTTTCACTGGTGGATTAAATATATATATGCTTAGAATTTTCTATGATCTGTCTCTAGAAGTCCAGTAATACCAGGATATGTGGTTGCAACTGATCGGCATTACTTCCAAAATATTGGTGGATTTGATACTGGTATGAATTTCTGGGGAGTTGAAACCACAGAACTTTCAATTCGGGTAAGTTTTATCAGTTCTATAAGGCCAGAGGAGTGGGGTTGGGGCTGTCATGGTGTTCAATAATACAGGTATGGACCTGTTATCCAGAATACTCGGGCGCTTGGGTTTTCCGGATAACGGATCTTTCTGTAATTTGGATCCTCATACCTTACATATGCTAAAAAATCATTTAAAGATTAAATAAACCCAATAGGTTGGTTTTGCTTCCAATAATTATATCTTAGTTTGGATCAAGTACAAGGTACTGTTTTATTATTTCAGAGATAAAGGAAATCATAATTTGAAAAATTTGGATTATTTGGATAAAATGGAGTCTATGGGAGATGGCCTTTTTCTGCAATTCAGAGCTTTCTGGATAATGGGTTTCTGGACTACAAATGTTCTTCAAGACATCTTTAATTGTAGAGATATTTTATAATTTAGTATTATTTGTAAGGGATAGATCAGAAAAAAAACTGATGTTTGTGTGTACCTTTATAACCATATTACCATATATCATATTTATACCATATACTTTATTACCATATAACCATATTAGAAAGAAATAAAATAGGACATAGTAGGAGCTATCTGCATTGTACCATTAGTAAAAAGTAAAGAAATACATGTCCTATAATAACATGGCTAGCTAGGTGGTGCAACATAAAATACATTTAGGGTCATTTATCAACACTGGGCAAATTTGCCCATGGGCAGTAACCCATGGCAACCAAATAACTGCATTCACTGTTCTACTTGCAGCTGTCTTAAAAAGCTAAGCACTGATTGGTTGCTATAAGTAACTGCCCATGGGCAAATTTGCCCAGTGCTGATAAATGAGCCCCATAGTTTAGAAACATGGCACCAGTATTTCCACATACCAGATCCTGCTCTTGTTCATCTCTCCACAGGTGTGGCTTTGTGGCGGCTCAGTAGAAATCGTGCCATGTTCACGAGTCGGTCATGTGTATCAGAATCACACTATGTACAACTCTGTTCAAAATGAGGCTTTAATAAGCAGCAAAGTCCGAACTGCAGAGCTATGGATGGACTCATACAAGGAAATCTTCTATAGGAACATTGGGAATACCTTATTAATGAGCAGGGTAATGATATGTTACAGATATCATTAGATATATTTTATTCAACTCTTTGCTTAATATCTATCTGTATAGCCAGATGATACATAGATATCAGTACCAAAGTGCCTGTACTTAATCTCCCGACCTGCCACTAACCATTCAGATTAAATAAAGTAGTAAAAGAACATTTTGTTTCTACCTGTATATCTGACGATTCAGCTCTACACGTGTGTATTGAAACTAACGATCGTTCTTGGAAAGATCTCTTCCAAGAAAGATCGTAATTGTTACGTCTATGGCCACCTCAAGGTGCATGATCAAAATGACATATATATATATATATATATATATATCACAGATCAGCACCTGCGATCAGTGAATGCCTTTATTTACAAGACATAATACAATATACAGTATATTGCAACTTTTCAGTACCCCTTGAGACCTTTCTCAGGGATGATACAATAGTGATATTAAAGAAGTCTAAATATCCTTATCCAGATGTAAATTAGGCACAAAAGAGGTTGTGTTGCAAATGTATTTAAGCCCTTATCTTCAATTTACTTCCCTGATATGAAATATTTATGAATATGATTGCACACTCTATACTCTATAAAAAAATATATAGGAATTATGTTCATGTATTTATTTATATATACTGACACCTGGTGGTGAAAATGGGACACAGACCTACACATAGAAGTAAATTAAAGGTAACAAAGGTCTTAAAAGTACTTGCAAAATGTTCATGAACTGGATACTGATATTTTTGTGCTGCTTCATACCTAGCTGACAGATATGAAAAGGATAATCATAATAATATTTTTGTGACCATCAACAACTATCTACAAGTATCTAGAATCATTACAATTTCAGAAGGAGACACATAGGACATAGTAGGCCCTCCTTATATTGTGTTGTTTTTTATGCGGCAAAGCTAGGCGATATGTGGCAAATTTTGTCACCATTTTTTAAACTGCATTATAAATCTGCCCCTTAATGTACGTGAGCAGTAGCCTTTTGATTGTTGTATCTTTATAACTACAAAAAACAGCTCTTTAGCATAACAAGAAAACGTAATTCAGCAGATGTGAGCTTTCACCCAGCCTAATAGTAATTACCCATATCCTGTAATCATATATTGTGTAAATTGCTTGTCGAGAAAACCATTGCATTTCTTCAGGAAAGTTCCCCATGTCAGTTGTACACATTTCCTATGAATTTTTCATTTGGATGTGCATTATTCTTTCTCCTGTTTTAGATTGATGAGTCTGATATCAATGAACATGAACAGCTGCGACAAAGACTGGGCTGTAAGCGCTTCCAATGGTATTTAGCCAATGTACATCCAGAAATCAACACGTCAGCATCTACATTGGGATCCTCTGGACAAGTAACTTAATTTTATGGAAAACTAATATTTCTGGATAATTTTTCTGTAGATTAGTTGTTTTTGGATAAATTTAGTGCAGTAAAAGAATAATTTTCAAACGTCTTTGCCCTTGTTTTTTCAGTAATGTAACCACTGCAGGGAAGTATAGTATCTAGAAATCCATCATCAAGTAAGATCCAAATATCGGGAAGACCGTTTTCCATAGAGGACAATAATTATAATGTTTAAAAATTATTTTCTCTGTAATAATACAGTAGCATAAAAGTGAAAGTTCTGCACCACTAAATTTCAAACCATTAGGCAATGAGGCTGTGACCACAAAATTCATACAGACAAATACAAGAGTCCTCTGCACTACACCCAATATCAATATATTTAAGACAGAGACATTTTGTGCATACTGCTACTAAAAAATGCCTTACCCTTTAAACAAAACAGGGATTGTTTGTCCATATATTGCAATATATTTAAGCTGGCCAACTACGTCAAAGTCATCCCTAGTCTGGCCAGTCCTACACTCAAATTGCATCTGATTCGTTAAGAATTCTACTGTTTTATCCACACATTGCTTGGTTTCAAGGTTAAAACTCCCAAATGGGATCATCTGACTGTAGCTGGAAATGATGATACAATATGAACGTGCCACCCTGCTCCTCTCTAAACTATAGTAAAATTTTTTAAAAAAAGGGGGGGAGGAATGTTGTGCTCACCACTACATTTTAAATGATGCAATGAGGCTGTGACCACAAAATTCATACAGACAAAGACGAGAGGTCCTCTGCACTCAACCCATTATCAATATATTAAGGACATCTTTAAATGGGAGGGCATTTTTTCAAAATAATAAAACGGTACCATGAACTCGATTGTATCTAATCTACATAAATCAATTTAGGTGGCAAAACAATACTCGGGTTTATTTACTGTTTAAATGATTTTTAGCAGATTTGAAGTACGGAGATCCAAATAACGGAAAGATCTCTAATCCGGAAACCCCCAGGTCCCAAGCATTTTGAATAATAGACCCCATACCTGCTGTATTTTCTAAATGGAAGTAACTTAACTTTTAAAAACTGCAGCATGCTGCATTTCTTACACAGACAGTGCAGGTATTTCATCTGTTATCCAGAATGCTTGGAACCTAGGGGTTTCTGGATAAGGGGTCTTTCCATAATTTGGATTTTCATGTCTTAATAAGGATTAATTATATCTTAGTTTGGATTAAGTACAAGGTACTTTATTATTACAGAGAAAAATAAATTATTGCAAACAATTCTGATGATTTGATTATAATGTAGGGAGGCGGCCTTTCTGTAATTCTGAGCTTTCTGGATAACGGGTTCCCAGATAACGGATCCCATACCTGTACTATTAAAGTGTTTGATAGTGTGTTCAATGCCTGCTGTAACATTTGCATAGATACAAATACAGGGAACTGGGTGTCCCCTGAGCAGGAGGAGATCCCATTTGAAGATCGTTCCCCTTGGATTAAAAGGGACCTGTCATCCAGACATAAAAAGCTGTATAATAAAAGTACTTTTCAAATCAAGCATGAAACCCAAATAATTTTTTTATTCAAAAATCCATACCCCTTATAAACTCATTTAGAAATCTCAGCTGTCAATCATATATTGCCTGCCCCTCCTCTATGACATAACATCATAAAATAGGATTTGGAATTATTTCTTAGGGTGGCAAGTCCCCTTTAAGTGAGCCGCTGATTTTTTTTTTTAACAAGAAATTTTCTTTTAAGAACAAATGTGATGAGGAACTTAAATAAATCTTACAAAATGTAGATAATTGTAAAAATGATATTGTATGAAGGTTAAGCAAAACACTGCCACTGTAGGCCACTACACTTGCACATTTTAGCATATTTAGTTATATTTCTGTGTCTGGTGGGAGCTGTACTCAGCAGCATTTGGGTTAAACAACTAAGAAACAGGTCTTCAATTTTTTTATAGCTATTTATTTGATTTCTTCTTCTGACTCTTTCCTGGTTGGGTTTACTGACCCAATCTAAAAACACATGTAAGGCTACAAAATTGTTATAGCTACTTTGTATTAATTATCTTTTTCCTCTCCTATTCATATACCAGTCTTTTATTCAAATACATGGTTGCTAGGGTAATTTGGACCCTAGCAATCATATTGCTGAAAATGCAAACTACAGAGCTGCTAAATAAAAAGCTAAATAATAAATAAAACACAAATAATAATAATAATAATAATACATGAAAACCAATAGCAACACATAAGCTCAAAGCATCTTGACAATGATTAAAACTTTTTGATAACATTACCTGCAATGTACAGTGCAATAATATCATTCATTCTTTACTGTTCTTTCTGTTTGGCAGCTGTACAACGCAGGAGTTGGATTGTGCATGACGCATACTTTTAAGGAAAGACTTTTTGTAACACCTGTTGAACTTTCCAGTTGTGATGAGCATGGCAATCAGGTATGTATTATGCAAATACAGAATATCATATTGGTTTGCGGGTCAGGAAAGCTCAACCCACATCCAACCCTAAATCGCAAAAGCTTAACCCACAAAATGTTGCCATTGTAGGTTCTTCACCCAACCAGTACCTGAGTCTTCTCGTACTGTACACTACTTCTTTGTGTGTCTCTGGTTCCTAGAAAGGGAATCATTGGGAGTAGTGGAGTGTACTTACCCAGTCTGATCTGCATCCAAACCTAACCTGCAGCGGTTGGCTGAATTTTAATCCGAATCCAACCCAAATGGTGGTCCACCCGTGGTTCACCGTAGAGTTTTGGATCAACCCGCACATCACTAGCAATTTATTTATTGCTATAATATAGTAAACTAAACTAATACATGTTACCTTTTAGGTTTTTGAGTATAACAACGTTAATGAAATCAGATTCGTATCAGTGCCCCTTTGCCTTACTGTGAGAGATGAGCAGATTTCACTTGAAAACTGTACGACCAGCAAACCTGCTGCCAGCCGATTGTGGCACTTTAGTCAGGTAGGTGACTTATTTTGACAACAGTAAAAATATATCTGGACCAAATTCCCTTATTAATTTTTATATTTTAAGAAGGAAATCGAGCATGGCATGGGAATTATAACATGATAGGGCAATAACAGTAAAATTAAAAAAAAAATGAAATAACAGTTTAAAAAAACAACGTTTAAGGAATGTGCGGCGAAGGGGGGTTGCGGTGGAGTGTATATAATCTGCAGAAGCTATGGAGAACTGTGCTACAGCAGGGAAGCAGGGATGACGGGGATTGATAGAGATGTTCTATAAAAGAAGAGGCATACGTAAGCTAGTGAATAGATTTTTAAAATGATTATGAGTGCTGTGGGAATTAAATGCGGGTATCTGTAGCACTTTCCTTGTGGTTGAGCCCTACTGTATGATATTTCACTAGCCTTATATTAGGTTGCAAGCTTGAGTTGGAATGACTTCATTCCATATGACTACTTAATCCAACAGTTCTTTTCTGCATGTGCACGTCTCTATTATGGCATTTATCTTTCCTATTCCTACAGACTGGCTCAATCACACACATTCCTACTGGAAAGTGTATCGAGGCCATGGACAGTGGGGCCAGCAAATTGTTGCACTTGAATCCCTGCAATGACCAAAGAAATCAGATCTGGAAACTGTTACCTGCAGTGTGTCAATCATCTTGATAAGGGGTGTTGTACATTGCGCTGACTGATGGAATGGAGACCATTATTTATTAACTATAAACAACTGCAGATCTGAGATCTGTAACCAAAGGACCATAATCATTAATATACAGCAACAACATCACTAGTCCCAGAATGGAAATATATCTTTGGAACCCACAGTTGGATCAGCTCTGTAACAGAATTCTTTACTCTGACATAGAGCTCCACCCATGATGAGGCACAGAGAGAAAATATTGTCTCCACTGGACCAGATATTCCTTTTTGTTGTCAGATAACAGGTGGTACTGACCACTCCGCTAGTAATATATGCTCCCAAATGTTTCTCATGTAGTGCCCAACACTCAATCATGCTTCAAATTACAACATTACAAGTCTCAGGATACTCAACTAGCAAAACTGGAAATTGACACAGCTTGGAACAGTGTTAGATATGGAATTCTCCAGGCTACAGTTAAAGGAAATCTTTGCTGCCACACCAAAAGACCAATTGACTCTAAGTTATAAAAGTATATAAAAAATCATATGACATAATAAAAGGTAGAAGTGTTGAATTAAATGAAAGTTGTGTGATATTTATTCATAATGAGATGTGTGTATTTGTGTGCACTGCATGATAGGTTGGTACAAGTTCTGTCTTTCAGGTAATGTATTATCCTTGTCCTGTGCAGAACCAATTTGTTAAACCTGAACCCAACCTGCAACCCACATCCCGGACCTGCATGCTTACCTGCTTGGATTTAGATCATGGGTGTGTAGACATTTAGTGATACTGGAGAACACAATATGTTCTAGGAGTTTAGAGGCAAGTGGTAGAAGTGAGACAGGACGGTAATTTGACAGACAAGATGGGTCAAGCGTGGCCTTTTTAAGAATAGTCTTTACACAGACCTGTTTGAAAGGAGAAGGTAGAAGCTACAGAAGAATAAAAGATGTGAGTAAGTGGTGGCGTTAGCTCTGCAACACAGTGTTAGAACAAAAAAGAAGTCATAGGGTCAAGGGGGGCAAGTTGTGAGTGGGGAGGACAAGATAAGCTTGGAGACTTCAAACATTGTTACTGGAGGGAAGGAATTAAGACATGCAGAAGGGGGCTTAGGAAGGAGGAGCTGGTTTGCATTAATAGAGGTAGGGATCTGATTGCGGATGGACTCTACTGTGTCTTGAAAGAAATCAGCAAAGTCCTGAGGAGAGTGCGTCAGGTTGACTGATACTGTTGATGACGGATGGAGAAGAGTATTGATTAGAGAAAACAGGCGTTGTGGGTTGGATTTGTGATTGTTTATAAGGGTACTGTAGAACTCTTGATTGGCTTTCAACAAGGCAGAATTGAGGCAGGACAGTAGAAATTTATAGTGAATAAAGTCTGCTTGCGTACGGGATTTCTTCCACATACGTTCAGCAGATCTTGTACAGGAGCGTAAGAATCTGGTTTGTGAATTCAGCCAGGGTCGTAGGTTTTGAGAACGTGTATGCTTAGACTGTAAAGGGGCAAATGAGCCAATGGTTGAGGATAGTATGTGATTATACTCACTTACCAGGGTATTAGGATCAGACATCTCCTTAAAGGAAGTGAGACTGGACCTGAAAGACTGAGCTAAGGCTGGAAGGTCAATGTCACGTGTATCCTGAACTAAGACAGTGGGGGAAGAAGCAGGTGGGCATGGAGAGTGAGAGATGGAAAATGTAACCAAATGGTGATCTGAAAGGGGGAAGGGTTCACAGTTAAAACCAAAGAGAGAGAGTTTTTTTAGTAAAGACTAGATCCAGAAAGTGGCCATCCTTATGAGTAGGGGTGTTTGTCCACTGCTGGAGATCAAAGGAGGAGGTTAGGCGGAGAAAACGAGAGGGCCAGGGTTGTGAAGCATCATCGATGTAGAAGTTAAAATCCCCAAGGATGATTGCAGGGCTGTCAGTGGATAGGAAGAAGGAAAGCCAAGTGTCAAAGTCAGAAAGGAAGGCAGCAGAGTAGGAGGCTAAAATCTGAAAAATCTGAAGGCCAAATAGAACGGAGCATCTAAAAGACTTTTTAGTAAGCGAATATGATGTTCACAATGGCAAAAAACTTTTTTTCAGGCATAAAAAAGGACAATGCTATAAAAAAATCCACACAATTGTGTGTGTAAAAGTGCGAGTACACTTGGCAAAATGTGTGATGTATGTGTGTGTAAGTGTGAGTGCCGTGAATGTGTAAAAGCCCCCCATGACCCAAAAATGTATGTAATGTATGTGTGTGTAAATGTGTATTAGTATAATAAATGTGCTTGTGTGTATTGTGGGACACTAACCTGATGTATGCCTTCACCCCTGGAAGGCATGCAGGAACTGGAGGAGGCAGGCTGCTTTATTGGATCCGGTGAGGGGGGCCATTTGGGGTCAGCAGGAAGTAGAGGAAGCAGCAGGCCAAAAGTAGGCACGTGACTGCTGCTTCCTATGTGGCCCCTGCCTGGATGATCGTACCCCATGGGCCACTTGTTACCCCCATCTGCTTGTTGCCTAGGGGCAGGGGAAGAAGTGAGCAGTAAAGGACGGGCTCTAAAAATCCCTCCTACAAGTGAATTTATGCAAAAATGTAAAGAAATATGTAAAAACCCATAATAATATACAAAAGACAATATGGAGTGGTATATATATATATATATATATATATATATATATATATATATATATATAGATATATATAGATATAGATATATAGATATAGATATAGATATATATATATATATATATATATATATATATCTATATATATATCTATAGTAACAAGACTGTAAATATACAAAGTAAAGTATATAAACATATTCAAAAACGAATAATGATTGGAAAATACACCCTTGGGTCTCAACAAAATTGCACTGGTGAATTAGCATATCTCTTCTGTCACCTACTGGTAACAAACTAAAATGAACAGATTCAACAGACAAGTTTAACGTTTAAAAAAAGGGTTATTCTTTGAAAGTCAGAATAAAATGCAGAACTTTCTCTCTCTATATGAAAGTATAAAAGGTAGGGTGAGCAGATTCAGAAACACAATAACACAAGGAAAACCATATTTCAACCAGGGTACTTCATTTTGTTTTAATGGGATGTTTTTAACTATTTGGTATGATGCCTTTAAGAATAAAATGTATATGTTTTAAATTTTGTAATTACATTGTAACTACCTTAACCTTGTTGTTTATAGATTCAATATTTTTTTTTGGCGTTTTTTACATGTGAAGGTGAGACACTATGTTGATTGACTTTGGAACCCAATTAAGTTGATATACTGTAGGTAACATACGGTTTGCCTTTCATGCATTGGAGTAATTTCAACCACTTTACCCAGGTCCCGAGACATGAAGAGATGCATTACAGATATCAATGTAAACTGCTTGCATTTTAGGATGATGACAGTTGTGTAGCATTACTATTCAGAAGAGCATTTTGGTCAAGGGGCCTGTTCATCCCTTAATTTGAACCACTCTACACACGATTATAAGAACAAATGATTTTAGCCCAGAATCAGATCTCTGCTTAAGCTAAGTGAGGTTGCAGGCATTTGCCAAACGTAACATTTTGTCCAATTAATTTTGACAAAATGGTTTGACTTTTTGATAAATAGCCAGTTACAAAATGTGACTAACTCAAACTAAAATGGAAAGCAAACTGAGCATTGGTAGCGGAAAGTAACAGGCAATTACACTACACCAAATGATATATAAATGATAATATCCACAAACAATGAACTATTATGATGTAACCCTATATCTTCGGTAGCTAAGATGCATTAATTCATATTTGGGCCACAACAATCCTGTTGGGTTTATTCATTGTTTATTATGTGATGTATTTTGTTGCTTATGTATTTTTTTTTCTAGAAGACTTAAGGTATGGTGATCCAAATTATGCCACAACTTTTATCTGAAATCAGAAAATGGAAGAGGCAGATGCAACTAATAATGAATACATTAGGAAGACAAGAGATCAAGGTAGGTGGCAGACAAAAGAAAGTTTGATTGCAAAGCAAGAGATCAGGGGCAGGCAAAATACAATAGCAAGTAGGCATCAACCATGCTCTGATCTCTTGACTGCCCAACTGACTTTCTATTCTCTGCAGCATGTCCTGATCTCTTGCCCAACAGACTTTCTTTAGTCTGCCACATGCCATGCCCGTGATCTCTTGCCTTCCTGACTTGCTACTGTCTGCCACATGCCCTGATCTCTTGCCTGCCTGAATTTTTTGTCTGCCACATGCCCTGATCTCTTGCCTGCCTGACTTTGTCTGCCACATGCCCTGATCTCTTGGCCTGCCCAACAAATTTTCTATAGTCTGCCATATGTCCTGATCTCTTGCCTTCCTAACCTACTTTCTGAATTTCTAACTGAATTTCTATTGTCTGCCGCATGCCCAGGATGCCCTGATCTCTTGCCTGCCTAGCTGACTTTATATTGCCTGCCGCATGCCCACATCTCTTGCCTGCCTAACCGACTTTCTATTGTCTGCCACATTCCCGGGATGTCCTGATCTCTTGCCTGTCTGCCTTTCTATTGCATGCCGATTGTCTTGAACTCTTGCATGCCTAACTGACTTTCTATTGTCTGCCGCATGCCCAGATCTCATGCCTGCCTAACTGACTTTCTATTGTCTGCCGTATGCCCAGATCTCATGCCTGCCTAACTGACTTTCTATTGCCTGCCACATGCTATGATCTCTTGCCTTCCTAACTGAATTTCTATTGTCTGCCCCATGCCCAGGATGCCCTGATCTCTTGTCTTCCTAACTGACTTTATATTGTCTGCCGCATGCCCACATCTCTTTCCTGCTTAACCGATTTTCTATTGTCTGCCGCATGCCCAGGATGCACTGATCTCTTGTCTGTCTGCCTTTCTATTGCATGCCGAATGTCCTGATCTCTTGCCTGCCTAACTGACTTTCTATTGTCTGCCACATGCCCTGATCTCTTGCCTTCCTAACCGACCGTCTATTATCTGCCACGTGCCCAGGTTGCCCTGCTCTTGCCTGTCTGCCTTTTTATTGCTTGCCAAATGTCCTGATCTCTAGCCTGCCTAACTGACTTTCTATTGTCTGCCGCATGCCCAGGATGCCCTGATCTCTTGCCTGCCTGACTTTCTATTGCCTGCTGCATACCCTGATCTGTTGCCTGCCCAATGGACAGTCTATAGTCTGCCACATGCCTGCCTAACTGACTTTTTATTGCCTGTTGCATGTCCTGATCTCTTGCCTGCCCGACAGATTTTCTATAGTCTGCCACATGTCCTGATCTCTTGCCTTCCTAATCGTCTTTCTGCTGTCTCCCGCATGCCCAGGATGCCCTGATCTCATGCCTCCCTAACTGAATTTCTATTGCCTGCCACATGCCCTGATCTCCTGCCTTCCTAACTGACTTTCTATTGTCTGACGCATGCACCAGAATGCACCTGATCTCTGGCCTGCCTAACCAACTTTCTATTGTCTGACCCATGCCCAGGATGCCCTGATCTCTTGACTGCCTGATTTTCTATTGCCTGATGCATGCCCTGATCTCTTGCCTCTCCAACTGACTTTCTGTTGTCTGCCACGTGCCCTGATCTCTTGCCTGCCCAGATGATTTTCTGTTACCTGCTGCATGCTCTGCACACGCATACATGGATAACTTGGGCACTCCTGATCTTGCACTGGAAAGTACTTAAAATATAATGTCATTTTGGCTGACTTTTCTGCTTTGAATAACATTATATTTGTTGGTTTAGGGCAGAAGCCTAGAATATCCTTTTTAAACATATAACAATGCGATCCAAATGAATGGCCATTTGACAAATAGTAATATGAAAGCACATTTTTAGAAATAGAAAAATACAGTGCAGCTAGAAGTAACCCTAAGGGGCAGATTTATCAAAGGTCAAGATGAATTTTCGAATGAAAAAAATTCGAATTTCAAGCTATTTTTTTGTGTACTTTGAAAATTCGAATATTGAATACTGTCTCTTTAAAAAATCGACTTCGACCATTCGCCATCTAAAACCTGCCGAATTGCTGTTTTAGCCTATGGGGGACCTCCTAGAACCTATTTGGAGTCAATTGGTGAACTTTGAAAAATCAAAGTTTTTTTGGGGAAAAACTTCAATTTGAATTCGATCTAATGCACTATTCCTTTGAAAACCGACCTATTCGACCAAAAAAAACGGTTGCTCTTTTTGAATTCGAATTTCAAAGTTTTTTTCAATTCTAAATTTGACCCTTGATAAATATGCCCCTTAGTATAATACCAGCAAGGAACTATCTAGCAGCTATTTTGCAATAACTCCTATAACAGGTCACAGTATTAAATGTGGCTGATATTGGACTGAGAAACCTGGGGCCCAGCAGATAACCTCACCTTATGGGTCCACGAACCTGGCCTCTGTGATGCTTACAATATACAGTAAGGTCCATGTTTACTTTCTATTAGAATGTTCCTAAGAGTAATTTTAAATAATATTCTGTATTGCTGATTTGATTATTAAGATATGAATAATAATGTATAACTATTTCCCCTTTGCCAAAGGGAATCTGGGTAGTGGCATAACTTAAAATTAAAATAATTTAGTTCCCCCCATGTGAATAAGCCTTTTTCATGAAGATAAACCAACTGGGTACCCCATAGGTCCTGGGCCCCCAGCAGTCACAGACAGGGTCTATAGTCCTGTTAGTGGCCACATCTGTAGTATAAGGGGAATAAGTGTAAGTCCTTGTAACAAGGATAACGTCCTAGGTTTTCTTATATCCTTTTACTGGGAGATGCCAAAAAGTTATTCCAGCATGAGGATTTGGATTCCTCAAAAAAGAAGATGTTCACTACCATGGCTAATGAAATTAATGGCTATTTGAATGTGCTTCAGAATGTGTTCATATTTATCTAGCAATTCTGTGTTTGATTGGTTTCATTAATAAATTATGACCATAATCTTTAGGGGCAGATTTAGGGTCAAAGTGAAAATTCAAATTTTTGAGTTTTTTTATGGACAAAACTGTGAAATTCAACTAGGGAATCGTTAAAATTCCATTAGAGTTTTTTTTAAAGAAATTTCAAATTCGATTTTCGAGATTTACCGTACATGGCCCTTTAATAACTCGAATTCCACTATTTGCCACCTTAAACATGGCAAATTGCTGTTTTGGCCTATGGAAGACGTCCTCAATTTGGAGTTGTTTGTAGCCTTCCTGACATTTGAGTTTTTTTCAGGAAAAAAAACTTGAATCAAATTTGCGGGTCGATCCTATTCACACGATTTTCAAAAATTAGATTTTTTTTTTTCAAATAAATTGCAATTGGTCGAATTTTGAGTTCATGGGAGTTTTAAATAACTCCCATGAACTCAAAATTCAACCCTTGATAAATCTGACTATACGTTAACATACAATATACATAAACAATGTACAGATTTGAGAACATCATTTGCTAGGGGTATTGTGTTAAAGAGAAATGGGTGCAACAGACATAAGGGTTATTGATTCTCCTGTTGGGGTAATACTGTTAGTTACTGGGGAGCAGCCGATGTGAGTAGGTGCACTCCCTGAATGCTCAGTTACCCAGTTTCAAAATGAGTTTGTGTAATAAGGTTACACAATGGGCTAAAGCACATTTCATATGCCAGCCGAATACTACACCCTGTACCCAGATTTCAGGCAATAACCTTTTCCGTAACCTGGCAAAAAGAGCACCACCCACTGGATGGTCTTTCAGGGTTTACTGACCCTGGAAAAAGTGTGGTCCAGAGACTGTGCAGACCTGAGAGGCAGAGCAGGCTTACTAAACTATTAAAGGCTAATTTACCATCCAATTAGCAGTACCTTGGTGAAATAACACAGGAAAAAACAATGGTCATAGGTTATACCAAAATTGTACAGTGTGTGATGTCTACAAAAATTAAAGGGAAAATATCCCATTTGTACAAATTACTAATGCATTGTAAGTTGGGGACAGTCCGCGTCAAGAGCAGAGCTGGTTGGGACAAGGACTTGGAGCAGCTCACAGACTACCAATGGTAGAGAGCACTGAGAGCTCCCAAAGCGGTTTCTGTTTCCCTGAAATATAGACTTATGCATCTGTATATGGTCCATACAGCATATTACATGAGGTCCAGGTTGCATCGGATATTTCCACAATCCTCCCCCTTTAGTACCCAAAAGGGGAAAACAATTACATACGTACATTATTGGAATACTCTGAAATAGTTGGGTACTGGGAAAGGGTACTCACAAAACAATTCAATAAGGCAGTATTAGATAACCTCTGAAGGAGAATAAGGTTACTTTACAGTGTGGCTATTATTACTATTAATAGGTAAGGCTATTTGTACTGCTGATGTATTATATTGTATATGCATCTGTTCCCCCTGGCAAATGATGTTCTCAAATCTGTACACTGTCTATGTATATCATATGTAAACTTAATATATCAATAAACCTAGGGATGGGCGAATTTGACCCGTTTCGTTTCGCCAAAAATTCTAAATGTCGGCGACGCCCATTAAAGACTATGGGGCAAATTCACTATTCGCCGAAGCGCCTAACGCTAGCGTCAATTCGCCAGCGTTGGCCATTTTTGTTACTTCGCAAATTCACTAATGGACGCTGGCGTAACTTCGCTAGTGTAACTTCGCACCCTTACGCCTGGCGAATTTGCGCAATGGACGTAACTACGCAAATTCACTAACGCGCGCATTGTTCTGAACGCTACCTTTTACGCTAGACTTCGTTCGCCACCTCAGACCAGGCGAAGCGTAATAGAGTAGATAGGGATTTCTTAAAAAAAAGTTAAAATTTTTTCTATATTATGGGTGATAGGCTGAAAATTTTTTTGGGGCTCCCCTCCTTCCCCCCTACATTTCCTAACTCATGGGAACTTAACTATACAATGGGCACATGTGTAGGGCAAAATAAAAATGTTATTTGATGTTTTTAAGGTTTCCCAGGCATTTGTAGTGCTGCTACATATTCCTCCAATGAAATTTGAATTTGGCGCCATATGCAAATTAACCATCGCTAGTGTAACTTCGCTTCGCTTAGCGAATCAACGCTAGCGCAACTTCGCAACCTTACGCTACCCCTGAGTGCAACTTTGGATTTTAGTGAATTTGCGAAGCGCTGGCGAAACTACACAGGCGAAGTGCTGCGAAGTTACGCCTGGTGCAACTATGAATCTTAGTGAATGTCCCACTATGGGCATCAAAAAATTTTTTTTGATGCGCGTGTTTTTTTTTTTGCACAACACCATACAAGTCTATGGGCGTCATTTCTGCGGCAAAACAAGGCGAAAAAATTTGCTCATCCCTATAAACCTTGCCTGAATGAGAAAAAGGCACTGTGTTAAAAAACGTTATATTATGAGACATCACTAGGACTCCAACCTTTGCCTCCGGCAGGCAAATTTAATGCCGTTGTCACACAATCACTATATTAAAGTGTGACAGGAAGTGGTCAATAACTCTTAGGGCTAGTCCACACGGGGAGATAGCGACGCGTTTGCGGTCGCGGCGACAAAGCGCCGCGACAGTGGCCGCGACCGGCGCAGGCGAAAGTTTTGTATGGGCGCCTATGTAAAAACGCCTGTGCTAACCACACGAGGCGATGCGCTTTTCAACAGTCGCCTGAAAATGCCTCGCCAGGCAACATTTTCTGGGCCCCCTGGTCCCTGCCCACCCCATATCTCGACCACCCCACAATAAAAATGCCACACAAACATCTGAGCTAAAACATTAAACCCCCCCATAGCTATTAAAAGCCATTGGTGGCCAGCCCCCCCACATGTTATAAAAAGCCATTGGTGATCAGGGGCCCCCCTGCAAGTGAAAAAAAGTGATGGCCTAGGCCCCTCCCACAAGTTATAAAAAACCATTGGTGGCCTTCTTTAATTTAAAAGAAAATTGGTGGCCAAGCCCCCCAAAATTAAAATAAAAATAGCTTGCCGGGGTTTTGTGTCTAAGGGTGGCGCAGCCATCCTTCACTTACTTGATTAGCCAGGTCCCCCTGCTTTCAGAGTGCTGCCAGCTTCAGATAATAGGACTCCTTTATCAACACTGGGCAAATTTGCCCATGGGCAGTTACCTATAGCAACTAATCAGTGACAGCTTTTTGAAGCCAGCTGCAAGCAGAACAATGAATACAGCCATTTTGATTGGTTGCCATGGGTTACTGCCCATGGGCACATTTGCACAGTGTTGATAAATGATCCCCAATAGGACAGCAGCTCCGTGCACACATATTTTTTCTCCTATACTGATTCTCTGCATCCTCATTGGTTCTTTAAGGATAAGTCCCGGTAAAGCTGCATTGGGATTGGCTAGGCTGAAGGGGAAGTTCATACTCCACCTATCCAATCCCTGTACAGCGTTACCAGGACTTATCCTTAAAGAACCAATGAGGGTACAGAGAATCTGAATAGGAGAAAAATGTTGCCTGTCCTATTATCTAAAGCTGGCAGCACTCTGAAAGCAGGGGGCTTGGCTAATCAAGTAAGTGAAGCATTGCTGGCCCCCCTTAGACACAAAACCATGCTGGTCCCGGGACAACTGTCCCCCCTGATGGTGGCCCTGAAGATAACTCTACCAGCCCAAGGCCCTACTGCCTGAATCCTTACAATGTTCTGTATATCTGTAAATGTTGTGTATGTAGTTTTTACATGTAGGGACCCATATGTTCCCCTATGGCTTTACATGGCAACACTTCCTTGTACTCTGGTTGCTAAGCAAAAGCCCATGTATCTACTGTAGCTCATCAGCATAATGTGTACAGTGTATCATTGGCCCAGAGGCTGATGACAAGTTCCTGCCACTAGTGCTGGGCAGAGGGCGGGACTTCCTCTTTCCCCCTGTCACTTAAGGAGGGAGTGGTTGGTAATAGGAGTCCTGTGCTCAGACCCCAGTAAAGATAATGCCTTGGTAAAGTCAGGGATACAGGGACCCCGTGAATGAGGTGTAGTCATGACAGGGTAGTTCTCTGTACCAGCACTTTCTAGGAAAACTAGGAGGAATAGCAAGGTGGTAGCTCTCCCCTCAGGCAAGACTGGTCTGTAGTGTCGGGATCACAGACTAATAGTGATTTATGTTTAGTGCTTTCCCTGATCCAATGTGTGGGGATCCAGATACTCTGTAAGGCTACAAATGTCTTATTATTGCTACTTGTTGTTACTCATCTTTCTATACAGGGCCTCTCCTATTCATATTCCAGTCTCTTATTTAAATCAATGCATGGTTGCTAGGGTTATTAGGACCCTAGCAACCAGGTAAAATTGCAAACTGGAGAGCTGCTGAATAAAAATCTAGATACGTAAAAACCCACAAATAATAAAAAATGAAAACCAACTGCAAATAAACAATCCCTTGAAAGTCCACTGATAATATTTTGACTGGACCTGAGCTTCTATGGGGGGTGCACAGTTTTACATTCAGATGCCATTGCATGCAGGCTATGACACATGCCAGAGTGGCAGTTGGAATCAGAGGTCTAGAGACAAGTACCAGTGGCAGTTGGGATCAGTACTGGTTTGTCTCAGACCAGAGAGCATCTCTTGGTGATTTGCGGATTTCCAATCGATTCAAAGAGATTTCACAGTGCGGAAAAGCGATTTTTATTTTTGCAGCTGAAAGCAAATTCACAAACTTTCGTTGAGGTTGCTTTTGAAGAAAGAAGAAAATCCAACTTTAGTCCAATATTTGAGATCTTATTGGTACCGTCAAGATGAAGAGACGAATCGACGACAGGAGCAGCACTGAGCAAAGAAGTGGGAGAAAAAGGAGCAAAAAGGCGAAAAAACACGGGTGCAGCTCAGACAGGGAGCAAAAAACAACGCAAGGAGGAAAAAGACCCCGACGCAGCTCCTCAACAGAACGTAAGTAGAACCGGGTGATTTTATACGTCTGCATCAACTGTTTTTTTGTACGTAATCCTAAAAAATGATGAAAAACAATAATGAAAACCTTATTGGTGGCAAAACAATTCTATTGAAACACAATAATGAAAACCTTATTGGTGGCAAAACAATTCTATTGGGTTTAAATGATTTTATGTGTGGACAAAGTATTAGTGATCTGTATCAATTAAATGATCTCAGTCTATTTCAACTGTCAAAATATATTTGTCAGTTGGTTATCTAAAAAAGTGATATATTATATATTTAACTGTGTTTCTCTGTTAATCTGTATCAGTGTAACTATATATATCATATATTTGTGTGTTTATCTATATATAGATGTGTGATAGTAAATATCTACAGGTGTCTCTATTTATTGGTGTCAATATATGTTTGTATCTGTTTAGTGAATGGCTGCTTCTATTGCAAAAACTTTTGCTGAGAAGAATTATTATTCCCGTTGCGCTTATTTTTTCCATTAAAGGGGTGGTTCACCTTCAAGGTAACTTTTAGTGTGTTATAGGATGGCTAATTCTAAGCAACTTTTCAATTGGTCTTCATTATTTATTTATTTTTATAGTTTTTGAATTGTTTGCCTTTTTCTTCTGACTCTTTCCAATTTTCAAATGGGGGTCACTGACCCCATCTAAGAAAAAAATGCTCTGTAAGGTTACACATTTATAGTTATTGCTACTTTTTATTACTCCTCTCCTATTTAGGCCCTCTCCAATTCACACTCCAGTCTCTTATTCAAATCAGTGCATGGTTGCTAAGGTAATTTGGACCCTAGCAACCCAATTGCTGAAGCTACAAACTGGAGAGCTGTTGAATAAAAAGCTAAATAACTAATCACAAATAAAAATTAAAAACCAATTGCAAATAGTCTCAGAATATCCCTCTTTACATCATACTTAGGGTAAGGTCACACGGGGAGATTTAGTAACCTGGCGACTAATCGCCTCTTCTTCTGGGTGACAATCTCCCCGAATTACTTTCCCCAGCCTTCCCGTCGGCTATAATGAGAAATCACCAGCGGGATTCCTTGTGAGGCAACTTCGAAAAATGGAGCGCTGCGTGTGCCATCCTGCTGGCATTTTTTATTATTATAGCCGGCGGGAAGGCAGGAGAAAGCAATTCGGGGAGATTTGTGTATTCATTAAAATACACAACAATTTGTAGCCCAGAAGAATAGGCGATTAGTCACAAGGTGACGAAATCTCTCCGAATCTCCCCATGTGCCCTTACCCTAAAGTTAACTCAAAGGTGGACAACCCATGTAACTACTAATTACCATTCTTTGAATTTGTTTATAGCATTTCTCTCAGAAGGAAGAAGTGGATTAAAGAGGCCCCGTGTGGAAGAAGAGATTCCTCTCCCAGTAGCAATCAGCAACTGCACCATCCATGCTGAGCTTGGGAGTGGAACATTCGGCAAAGTAAGTGCTGGGCTTCTGGGTAACCATACCTGTGTTTTCTTATTTAGTATTAAGGAATATAAGAAGCAGGGAATTCCCATATATCTTTACTGAGGTTTACCTTGACCTTTAATGGGGTTTAATGTAACGTGGTATGGTGGCTTACCAATTTTATAATCACAACTTTTTAACTAAAAACCCTGTTTTTGTAAATACATGTACTCCCAAAGATACTAAATTACTTATTTAACAGGGGACCAGGGAATGTGCATTGATCACTCCCCCTCTTTTTTTTATATATCTTTACTGAGACATTATAAATAACTGTTAAGGAAAGGCCAGATAGACCCTGGTCTAGAGGGCACATATTCTGAGCTAAAAGGCGGCCCTTGTGTATCACTAGCAAATGTCTTGGGATGAATAGTTTATGTCTATTATATACAGATAGAATGAGAAACAATTTAGTACTGGCTTGTGGGGGAGTAGAACAAAAGTGGCCTATGGTGACAAAGGTAAATCCAGCCATGGATCACAGAAGTGAATTTCTAACATTTTATTTCTTATTCTGCCTTTTTTAGGTATGGTTGGTATCTTTTCCTAGCAGGAGCCAGCATATGGCCATCAAGGTCATCAAGAAGAGCGACAAGACCAACATGTCCAGCATCATCACTGAGGCAAGGGTACTGAAGACGGCTGCTGGATGCCCCTACCTTTGTCATGGTCATGGATCATTCCAAACACAGGTACAACATATCATCACTACCTTTATTGGGTAGTTCACATTTAGGTTAACTTTAAGGGGTCGATTCACCAAGGGTCGAATATCGAGGGTTACTTAACCCTCGATATTCGACTGGGAATTAAAATCCTTCCACTTCGAATATCGAAGTCGAAGGATTTTAGCGCAAATAGTGCGATCGAACGATCGAAGGATTATTCCTTCGATCGAACGATAAAATCCTTCGAATCGAACGATTCAAAGGATTTTAAACCAACGATCAAAGGAATATCCTTCGATCAAAAAAACTTAGGAAAGCCTATGGGGACCTTCCCCATAGGCTAACATTGAGTTCGGTAGCTTTTAGATGGCGAACTAGGGGGTCGAAGTTTTTTCTTAAAGAGACAGTACTTCGACTATCGAATGGTCGAATAGTCTAACGATTTTTAGTTTGAATAGTTCGATTCGAAGTCGCAGTCGAAGGTCGTAGTAGCCCATTCGATGGTCGAAGTAGCCCAAAAAAACACTTCGAAATTCGAAGTTTTTTTTACTTCGAATCCTTCACTCTAAGTTAGTGAATCGGCCCCTAAGTATTCCCAAAGGGGGCAGGCCATGATGTAAACAGGGTGGGTCATGGAATCTGCAGTGGAGTACCTGGGATACCATAGTTGCAACTTTATATAAGAATACTCTTACAATACCAGAGAACCACAAAATGAGTATAAATAACCCCAATAACGTTTTTACATTTTCCTTGAGCTCCAAAGTAGTATTCTTCAGAAAATGCCACCTGTAGCTTTCCCTTGCCAGTCTACATAGGAGGCTAGAAGAGCTGGCATTCTTATAGTTATTTTAGTAAAGGCCAAGGACAGCAATCCTGGGTGCAGGGTGAGTAAAGGTTTGGGGCAGCTCAAGCTAAAACACACATTGTGCGCAAGATGAGCAGATCCGCCATCGGGGGGTATTGAGAGGGGAGACTGCATCCAAAGGGGGGGAGGGGCAACCCTAATGAATGAAAAAACGTAAGGTATATTCCACTGCCCCCAATAAGCTGACTGACTTTAGCAAATATACTGCAGCTACTTATCAGTCTCACTGTGCCCCCTATAGTTCCTGGGCCCTCCAGCAGTTGCACTGTCTGTGTTCTTTATAGTTACACCCCTGCTGTTCAGTAATTTGATTAGTGAGACTGTATTGTAGTAGCTGTGACTGGAAAAAAAATACATTCAACAATTTTAATATTGTGTCCAAGTAAAACCTACCTAACTGCTAATTGATCATTTATTTAGTACAAAAGGACATTGACCAAAAATGTTGCTAATGTGTGCAAAACTTTGTAATCACGTGTTTTCAACCATATGTGCTTGTAGTTTAGTAATTTTGCCTTTTATTTCTTTAACCAGCGGCATGCTCTGCTCACTATGGAGTATGTCAGTGGAGGGACCCTAAGAAATGTCATCAAGAATGCTGGCCAGCTGGAGATGGACTTAGTAACGTAAGTGACTTTATGTGTTTGTAATGGGGTAACAGAGCAGGAGCTGGCCTAGAGTACATGCAGAAGGAAGGATGGAACGAGGTCAGCATTCGGTATCTTCAGCCGACTGAATTTCATCTTTTGTTTTTGTAAAGGAAATCAGCTAGGGAATCTATGTATATAATATATCTGTAATGGCACAACAAATAATATCTTTCTCTTCTATAAAGTGCTGTCCTGTAGCTTCACTTCCTATTGCAGTAAACCCACTGTCCCTACAGTAAGCAAATATGTACAAAGCATCTTGTGTTATTCAATTTACACATCACCTCATTATAATTTGCTAGAATGGGGCAAAAAGAGTTGTGTCTCATCCTGTATAGAGTGCTGCCTTTGTGAAGACATATGGAGATGTGACCGTCATTCAGAATGCTTGAAGGACTAGGGCGACCCCTTGCATTGAGCTGTAAGGGCCATGGTTTATGTCCCATAGCAGTCCTACAGGTGTGCCTAGCCTTTAGTTAGTGGGCCCTCATATATTACAGCAGGGTCAAAGCACCGTTATAATAATAACTATAGTATAAACAAAGCAAACAAATGTATTCACTACAGAAATGTTAAATGATTTCTTTTCTCCAAAGATTCTACGCAGCAGAACTGGTGTGCGGCCTGCAGTTTCTCCACTCCAAAGGGATTATTCATCGGTATGTAAAATTTATAAACATCCCATATATTATCTTTCTGTTCATATATTGTTTCTGCATTTTAAACTTAAACCCATTGTTCGCTCAAATAAAATTACTCTTATGTAAATGGCACATGGTGCATTTTGCCGTCTGTATGTTATACAGCTTTTCATTGCAATGCATTGAAATCACTGCCAGGACATCAGTAATAAAGTATTAAAAATAGAGTATTAAGAAAATGGAGTATTCAACAGAGTATTAAACAAACTGTAACACCTCATGAATTTGGGGAAGAGGGTTCACATTCCTTCTCACCCCCACTCATAAAATAGTACTGGCTGACTCCCAACATTTATACTAACCTCTCACTCTACTTCCCTGCTCTTTCTCAATTCCTTTTAATTTTTTAACCCTAATGTTTACCTTGCAGGGATCTTAAACCAGCTAATATCCTGGTAACCAACGAGGGACATATAAAGGTCGTCGACTTTGGATTGGCAGCTGAGGGCGTGTTTGGCAAGAAAAGAATCAAAGGCATAAAAGGAACACTGCCCTTTATGGCCCCAGAGGTATGTGACTGTGATTCAATTTAAATGCATAAAGCAGAAAGGTAATAGATTCTCTAAGTTGTGCTTATACTTATAAGTTTATTTCATGCATTTAAATACTCAACTAAAAAATATGTATTTTTTGTGTTTTGCTGGTATATGATTTTTTTCTATACAAGGCAATTCAGATTAAAAGGGAAACAAAAGTCAATCACTAGGTGGGGGTGCCAGATAGCGTGCTCTGGGTTCCTTTCTATACATCATTTTAACTGTTCCCAGGTAACCACTGTGCTGCCCAGGGTGGGACACATGCACCCTAGAGTAATTGCTGGGAGTTTACTACACATGAGAACAGCTTCAGCACAAGAGAGAGTTACAGAAAGAGCAGAGATTTAGTTAAATGCATGCACTAGAGGATTTTAATAACAATCTTTTTTTTTTCAAATCTAGGTGTTAAAAGAGAAGAGCTATAATGGAGGCGTAGACTGGTGGGCATTAGGGATCATCATATGTAAAATGGCATGTGGGAGCTCACCATTCATGGAGTACGGCAACAGGACAGAATGCCGTTTGTCTATTCTTCTTGGACAGCCATGCATTCTGATAAGGTTCAGCTTCGAATTGCAAGATCTCCTGAGAATGGTAAGTATTGGAATTTATGGAGAGGGTATAACTAGTTCTGCTATATTATATAATTTGCCAGAGAAATGATACTGATCCTAGAGATCTAGCAGTGACACTAACTGGATATTCTTGTTTGCTGAATAGTATATAGGCAATTGGACAAAATCCCTGTGCTATGAGGGTATTAGTGAAGGTGTGTAGCTTCATATTAGCAATAAATATCTGATAATGTTTTCTTTCTTTAGCTCCTGAAGAAAAATCCAAAAGAACGACTGGGCTGCAATGGAAATATTCGGGAGCACCCATTTTTTAATGCCATTGATTGGGTGCAACTAGAAAAACGGACTCTACCACCCCCTTCCCAGCCAGAAGCAGTAAGTACATGACTACATGTGTTTTGGTATGCTACTGCTTATTATGAATAGGCACTTATCTTGAAATCTCTAGATGTTTGTGTTTTAATACATATTCAGGGCTAGAGACCCGTGTCTTCCTGTTCTACAGTATCTACATAGGCGGTTAGGACTAGGCCTAGGTTTATTAACTCTGTGGAAAACTCTCTATGGCATGCCACAACAATTACAATTGCACTCAATTGTGTGTATTGTACTAATGCCATCTACTATACTTACATTTTTTTTTTTTAGCAACAACCTAATTTATATTTTTTAACTGCAGTTGTCACCTGTGGATTTTAAGAAGACATGTGAGGAGCCACCATCATTCTTGGAGTCCCTGAAACATACTATCACATCAGGTGATCAGGTATCTCTTCAAGATATGGCATGTCTGGATTAAATTTCACAGGTTCCAGCCATTTCTGGACCTTCTGGCACTGATGGTGTTCTTATACCCTACCATCGTCCCCATGGCACGACAAACATCAGGCCCCATCATCAATTCCATGACTTCTAGGGGAAAAAAAGAGTGAAGTTCCGCCACTAGAGTGAAATTCCGCAGCTCTCAATTCATTTCTATGGGATTTTGAAAGGCGTATTTATCAATGAGTGAAAGTGAAAGTTCACCCTTTGATAAATACGCCTATAAAAATCCCATAGAAATGAATGGAGAGTGGTGGAATTTCACTCTAGTGGCGGAACTTCACTATTAACTTCACTCTTTGATAAATATACCCCCTAGTTTTCTGTCCTCATTATTGTTATCTTAATTTTGGCCTACCTGAGCTTCCATCAGTTGCCATCTGCCCCAGGGTTTGGCCCTTGACATCAAACTCTGCCTTTGGCGGGTTTTTTTTCAGCCCCTGCCTCTGCCATCAGCCTCTTCTAACTCTTGCCACTAGTCATTACCATCAGCCTTTGCCCTGCACCATTCGTCTATTACTCACCATTTCGATTATTCCCTGGCTAAAACATCTAAAAAACATCACAACCTATCTATGAGCCTTTCCATCTGGTTCTGACTGAATCTTTCTATCAGTCACTGTCTCTGGCCCTCAGCCATCAAAGGTCTATTTCATCGATTCCTCCCCTGTAGCCCTATTATCTATACTAGTGTCATTCATTATCAGCTCCTACTATTAGGTCCTGTAACACCATGAATCCAGCATTACCATTGGGCCTAAAACCTTTGCACCCAGGGGTGATTCTACCCTCACTTCCACCCTGAGGCAGCCTCCCCCTTTTAACCCCCATGGTAACTTTTAACCAAGTAGAAGCAGGCTGCATCATTGTGCAGAGAAATTGCTCACTCTGCACTAAAATAGTCTAAATTCCCCTTTAAAAAAGGTAATGTTGACACTTAAAGGTACTAGGAACAACTGTAACCCATAGGCATTACTGTCTGAGGCAAGTACCTCAACTTGCCTCATAGTGGGAGCACCCCTATTTGCACCACACAGTACACTTTCATTCTAACTCCAGTCCCTTCATTTATATATGTTATGTTTGGCGAAGGTATATAACTAAAGGACTCTTATTTAAATATAATAATAAAACATTAAATAGGAAACTAGAGTATAGTCTGACAACAATACTGCACACAGTTCACTACTGATCCAGGGATTTATCCGATTGCCATATTGGAGTCAGGAAGGAATTTTTTCCCCCCTCTGAAGCACACTGGACACAGCTTCAGATGAGGTTTTTTTGCCTTCCTCTGGATCAAGATAAATAGGAATTTTATGAA
Source organism: Xenopus laevis (assembly GCF_017654675.1). Lineage (NCBI taxonomy): Eukaryota > Metazoa > Chordata > Amphibia > Anura > Pipidae > Xenopus > Xenopus laevis. The sequence continues at coordinate 45,399,986 of NC_054381.1, forward strand.
TTTAAACAAGAATTTTATGAATGAAAGGTTGAATAGTGTGGCTATCAATCTTTTTTTAACCTTATATATAAAAGTATTACTAATTACTAAATTATGCAGGATAAGGCAGGATGAAATGCTTAAAAATTACAGAATGTAGGAACAAAACCTATATAATTAATAGTTAAAATAAAATGTCAAAAACTACGTTGGTTAAAAGAACTCATAGTTCTGTATTCCCTCATTAGAATACATATATAGCATCACCCTCATGTATTGGTAATTTATTTTTTTTTCACCTTAAATTATAGGAAATAATTTAAATGTCTGGCATTTTATTTATTGATATAGGCACAGCAAGGAAACATAGTATAGCTTAAATAAAATAAGCTAAAATTGGTTTCAATGATTAAATATGGTAGAAAATAATATTAAGGACAAGAAATAAAGTAGATGAATTTTGTACAAAATAACTAAAATAGACTGATTTATACAGAAAAGTTTCAGCTATATTAATCCAAAGGTGAAAGGTTAGTATTTGTGATATTTATTTGGATTAGCAGTATTTTTTAGGGCTCACTGTTAAATGAAAGACCTTTCTCTTCCTCGGGTTCAACCAACAATCTTTATTATTAGTAGTTCTTGAACCTACGGAAGAAGAAATGTCTCTCTCAAATGCTAGCTGTAATAATTCTTAGTCCAAATAAAAAGTATATCCCTACAATACTTACTTTTTGCCTCTCTAATAAGATGGTTAGGATACAGGGGCAATTCTAGTGATGCCACCCCTGCTCCCCAGGTGTTACTTTTACAGAGTGGGTCCAGCGGGGCAGTGTCACTAGTGCTTTCTGCACTAGAGGAGCCAAATTTCCAGTTTAAAAAAGAGAAATTCGGATTTTAAAGTTACCAGGAGTGGCCTTTTGCCACCCCTGTTAACTTGTGGGCTGCTCCAGTCTGAGGCGAATTTCTCAACTCGCCTCATGGTGGCAGCGCCCCTGTTAGGATAGGTTAGGGACCTGCTCAGAGAGTCTACCTTGACGTGGTGGCAGGCTTGATATCCTTTGGCCAAACATATGTCATTTTCCTAAAGTACCAGAATGATTATTGGATGCCATTCAGGTTGTACAGAACTACACGATTATTGATTCTTGAGTCTTGACCACAGAAGAAGCCAACTGAGACGACTGAAGATAAATCCTATCAGGGAATATTTCCTTTACTCAGTTTGATATTCCTCTTTCTGTAATAAAGTTATCCAGGAATCCTATTGTTATGGTGTTTTCTGTGTATCATACCATTTATTGGCCAACACCTCCACTGAGTTATCCCTTAGTAATCCTAGCGTCAGAGGTTTTACCCCTTTAAAACCAAACACATAAGGAATACACAACCTGCATGGCTAATTAGCAATTCATTTAGATGCATGGCTGCACATAAGTCAGTTCAGTCTGCAGCATGCATCTAAATGAATTGCTAATTAGCCATGCAGGCTGTGGATTGCATATGTTTTCAGTTTTAAAGGGGTGAGGTGGCAACCCCAGGTATGTGTCTCATTTACCCATCCATGGATAGATTTACTATAGCTCTGGCACAGAAAAAAAGGTTAATACAGAGACACGGGCATGTGAGCAGGAGTTTAGTCTTTAATGTAGCAATATAGAAAAACTGGCAGTGCTACATCCAGAAGTCCTTTTGGACGTGGCAGTAAAAGACAGTGAATGTAAGAGAATGGTTAATATTGTATATAATACGCCCCTACTGTAATTTATAAAGCTATTAGATGTCACCGAGGAGTCAAGTGACATAAATATAATTTTTATTCATTACATACTAATATTGCTTTGGCTATTGGCTACAAACACAAATGTATGGCAGAATATTTGGAATAAACCCACAGGAAGATCTTGGCCAATAGTTCATTCATCTGAGATCTACCGGGGCCCAAAGCACACGATCCACTAAATACCTAATAGAACTTATTAAGCTCTGCTAGGACCCAAATTATATAAACCACTAGCTGGTACTTGTTGAGGCCAGCTGGGACTTCATCATATGAACCACTAGATGCCTCATGGTGCTAGTTAATGTTTGCAGCATCCTACACTTTATAACCCACTAGACCAGGGGTCCCCAAACGCCGGGCCACGGATATACTTGAACTGGGCCGCCGAGTCTCAATTATGTTCACTCAAATCCTGTGATCCCCAATACCAACCAGCTCGCAAGCAACATGTTGATCACCAACCCCCTGAATCTTGCTCCCAATAGCCTCAAAGCAGGTACTTATTTTTTAATTCCAGGCTTGGATGTTTTGGTTGCATAAGAAACAGATGTACTGCCAATCAGAGCGCTGTCAGTCCACATAGGTACTACCAAATCACAGCCCTTATTTGGTACCCCCCAGGAACTTTTTTAATACTTATGTGGCTCCCCTACTCTTTCTATATTAGGTTTTTAAATAGGCTCATGGGTGACTTTTACTATGTTATAGAATGGCCAATTCTAAGCAACTTTTCAATTGGTCTTCATTTTTTATGGTTTAAGGGTTATTTGCCTTCTTCTTCTGACTTTTGCAAATGGGGGTCACTGACCCCATCTAAAAACAAATGCTCTACAAAGCTACTACAAATGTATTGTTATTGCAACTTTGTATTACTCGTCTATTCAGGCCATTTCCTATTCATATTCCAGTCTCTAATTCAAATCAATGCATGGATACTAGGGTAATTGGACCCTAGCAACCAGACTGCTGAAATTGCAAACTGAAGAGCTGCTGAATAAAAAAGTACATAACTCAAAAACCACAAATAATAAGAAATGAAAACCATTGCAAATTGTCTCAGAATATCAGTCCCTACATCATATACTAAAAGATAATCAAAAAGTGAACAACCCCTTTAAGCAAAGAAACTCTTCCGCTAGGGGACTGATATCCCATATTATACCAACATACTATCAATGAGAAAAAGTCACCGAACGTCTTGCCATGTCACGAAAGGCAGAAGACTATATCCACATGGACAGAAATGCTTATTTTGGGTTGTAACCTTTTCAACTGCAATGAGTGAGGGTGTGGATCAGATTGCTGCATTGGCAGATTGGAGGGAAGCTAGGATATATGGAGGATGCAACTGGGCAAATTAGGGAAGGTATTAAGAGGGGTGCCTGAACTGAACTTGGGGTTAAATATGTAATACTGGACCCATTGGTAGACAATTTTATTGTAATTGAACCCCGGTGTGCTTCTCACCCAGTGCAAAAAAGTGCAAACAAAAATGCAAAAGGTGCATGACTTAGCTTAAAAAAAGTCCAAAACTTCTGGGTCCCTGGCCAAAAGCCACAAAAAGATTTTTCAGAGTTTTCAGACTCCTGTTTTCCAAGGCCCCTTATCCCCAACTCCCCGGCCAAAAGGCACCTCAGAGGGCAAGGGTCTTCAGGTCACACTTTGCCGCAAAGTCCCTCCCTGTCCAATCCTAAAGCCTTTCAGGTCGGGATAACTGATGGATTTCCAAAGAGGTTCAAGCATCAGGGTGTGCCCTCATAGGACATGCTTTTGACTTGGAGGCCAATGCACCGAATGCGAAAGTGTAAAAATAAGTACTAAAAGAATAAATAGCAATAAATATGGTGGCTGTGGCACAGGTACACAGATGTTTGGGGCAATGTGATGGATATTTGGCTCCTGTCGGCACAGGTACAAATTAGGGGCAATATGATTTTTTGGCTGCTGCTGGCATAGGTAATCATAAACTGGATGTTTTGGTTTATGCTGGTACAGGTATAGATTGGGGGCAGTGTCGGACTGGCCCACTAATGCAGGACTGGGTGTGGGCACTGATTGAAGCCCTTGACTAGGATGCCTAAATACCTTGGCCTGGCCCTAATATGCATGACAAATCACAGAATATATTCACCACCAATAACTGCTACATGCATTTGCCAAGGAAGGTCAGCTTACAAGACCTTACTTAAAGTGAAATAAAACACCTTTCAAATTGTTAGTTTTTCCCTACTTTTCCCCCTTCTTATTCTAGCGATGTGCTCATGACAAGACATTTTCAAGATCAGTAACAGAAATGCTACAAATGCTGTTTTTGCTTGTGTTCAGCTCTTTGTTTACTTCAGTTTAAATAAGAAGGAAATAAAGTGAGGTAAATAGATAATTACAGGGGTTGTTCACCTTTGAGTTAACGTTAAGTATGGGGTAGAGAGTGGTATTCTGATTCTGATTTGCAATTGGTTTCCTTTTTTATTATATGTGGTTTTTGAGTTATTTCGCTTTTTATTCAGCAGCTCTCCAGTGTCAGCAATCTGGTTGCTAGGGTCCAAATTACTCCAGCAACCATGCACTGAAGTGAATGAGAATATGGACTATTAATAGGGGAGGATCTGAATAGAAAGATGAATAATAACAATGAATGTGCAGCCTTACAGAGCATTTGTTTTTTAAGACACGGTGAGTGACCCCCATTCGAAAGCTGGAAGGAGTCAGAAGAAGAAGGAAAAAAAAGAAAAAACTATAAAAAAAATAAAATAATGAAGACCAGTTGAAAAGTTGCTTAGAATTAGCCGTTATACTAAAAGTTAAGTTAAAGGTGAACCACCCCTTTAAGGTTAGTCTCTTCATTACAGAGGTTGCTCTTTCCTATTCCTACAGGCTGGCTCAATCACACACATTCCTACTGGAAAGTGTATCGAGGCCATGGACAGTGGGGGCAGCAAATTGTTGCACTTGAATCCCTGCAATGACCAAAGAAATCAGATCTGGAAACTGTTACCTGCAGTGTGTCAATCATCTTGATAAGGGGTGTTGTACATTGCGCTGACTGATGGAATGGAGACCATTATTTATTAACTATAAACAACTGCAGATCTGAGATCTGTAACCAAAGGACCATAATCATTAATATACAGCAACAACATCACTAGTCCCAGAATGGAAATATATCTTTGGAACCCACAGTTAGATCAGCTCTGTAACAGAATTCTTTATTCTGACATAGAGCTCCACCCATGATGAGGCACAGAGAGAAAATATTGTCTCCACTGGACCAGATATTCCTTTTTGTTGTCAGATAACAGGTGGTACTGACCACTCAGCTAGTAATATATGCTCCCAAATGTTTCTCATGTAGTGACCAACACTCAACAATGCTTCAAATTACAATATTACAAGTCTCAGGATACTCAACTAGCAAAACTGGAAATTGACACAGCTTGGAACAGTGTTAGATATGGAAATCTCCAGGCTACAGTTTGAGCTCTACGTGTGTTATGTAGGAAATCTTTGCTGCCACACCAAAAAACCAATTGACTCTAAGTTATAAAAGTATATAAAAAATCTTATGACATAATAAAAGGTAGAAGTGTTGAATTAAATGAAAGTTGTGTGATATTTATTCATAATGAGATGTGTGTATTTGTGTGCACTGCATGATAGGTTGGTACGAGTTCTGTCTTTCAGGTAATGTATTAACCACAGTAGAGTCCTGTGCAGAACCAGTTTGTTAAACCTGAACCCAACCTGTAACCCACAACCTGGACCTGCATACTTACCTGCTTGGATTTAGATCACGGGTGTGTAGACAGTTAGTAATACTGGAGAACACAATATGTTCTAGGAGTTTAGAGGCAAGTGGTAGAAGTGAGACAGGACGGTAATTTGACAGACAAGATGGGTCAAGCGTGGCCTTTTTAAGAATAGTCTTTACACAGACCTGTTTGAAAGGAGAAGGTAGAAGCTACAGAAGAATTAAAGATGTGAGTAAGTGGTGGCGTAAGCTCTGCAACACAGTGTTAGAACAAAGAAGAAGGCATAGGGTCAAGGGGGGCAAGTTGTGAGTGGGGAGAACAAGAGAAGCTTGGAGACTTCAAACATTGTTACTGGAGGGAAGGAATTAAGACATGCAGAAGGGGGCTTAGGAAGGAGGAGCTGGTTTGCATTAATAGAGGTAGGGATCTGATTGCGGATGGACTCTACTGTGTCTTGAAAGAAATCAGCAAAGTCCTGAGGAGAGTGCGTCAGGTTGACTGATACTGTTGATGACGGATGGAGAAGAGTATTGATTAGAGAAAACAGGCGTTGTGGGTTGGATTTGTGATTGTTTATAAGGGTACTGTAGAACTCTTGCTTGGCTTTCAACAAGGCAGAATTGAGGCAGGACAGTAGAAATTTATAGTGAATAAAGTCTGCTTGCGTACGGGATTTCTTCCACATACGTTCAGCAGATCTTGTACAGGAGCGTAAGAATCTGGTTTGTGAATTCAGCCAGGGTCGTAGGTTTTGAGAACGTGCATGCTTAGACTGTAAAGGGGCAAATGAGCCAATGGTTGAGGATAGTATGTGATTATACTCACTTACCAGGGTATTAGGATCAGACATCTCCTTAAGTGAGACTGGACCTGAAAGACTGAGCTAAGGCTGGAAGGTCAATGTCACGTGTATCCTGAACTAAGACAGTGGGGGAAGAAGCAGGTGAGAATGGAGAGTGAGAGATGGAAAACCGCAAAGTCAAGTAGAAATCAGCCGGCACCAGATATCGCCATTATTCTAAACCTGCTCCAAAACACGAGCCGGCAGCACAAATAAGAGGTAGTTGTTGACATCGCTATTCAGTTCAATAACTTTTTTTGTTGGAGCACGCGTGTATTTGCCCCCCCCCCAGTAATTCCTTTAAACTGTTTGTGCCGTTTCTCTGTTTTTGAAGCAGCGCTGGTGCGCACTGATCCGGGCGGCACAAACCTAACAGTGCCGGCTGATTTCTACTTGACTTTGCGGTTTGCAGAAGAATGGGATGCGGCAGTAGAAATCTAACAGCGCCGGCTGCGCCTTCCTACCAGCGACTCTGCGGCGGCAAGGAATAGAGAGGGAGGAGAGATTTACAATCCACAGGGCAGGAAGACACGCAATTGCCCCCCGCCAGGCAGCTGCTGTGATGGCACCCCGGAATGAGTGGAAGCTGCTGCTGTGGTGCACAAGAAACACCAAACGCCCGATCCGCCGTCACTCGCCTCCTCTCAATGCCATCCTGTCCCTTGCTTCACAAGCTGTCCATAGCCAGGGAGGAGCAATCCAGTGCCGCAAGATGGATGGTCGCCGTGTCGCCTTTTCTGAAGAGGAGCGGAAGTGGAGTTTTGGTAAGTTATTTCTTAATAAAGACTTTGCAATTTTAAAGTTTTATTTGCCTTGGTGGGTTTTTTTATGTATACTAACGAATTTTTTTAAATTTTTTTTTAATGTTACTGGTCCTTTAAGTTGATATACTGTAGGTAACATACGGTTTGCCTTTCATGCATTGGAGTTATTTCAACCACTTTACCCAGGTCCCGAGACATGAAGAGATGCATTACAGATATCAATGTTAAGGTAAACTACTTGCATTTTAGGATGTTGACAGTTGTGTAGCATTACTATTCAGAAGAGCATTTTGGTCAAGGGGCCTGTTTATCCCTTAATTTGAACCACTCTACACATGATTATAAGAACAAATGATTTTAGCCCAGAATCAGATCTCTGCTTAAAGGGGAAGGAAACCTAGTTGGCGCAAAAACCCTCCCCCTCCTCCCGTGTGTTGCCCACCCTCCCTCCTCCCCTGGCCTACCCGTCCCGCTGGGCAAATGCCCCTAACTTGTTACTTACCCTTCTGCGCAGGTCCAGTCCAGGAGTTCACAGACGACATCTTCTTCCATGCGATCTTCTTCCTGCTTTGACCGGCGCATGCGCAGTAGGAGCATTTCGCCGGTACGAACTACTGCGCATGCGCCAAAAGTACTTTTGGCGCATGCGCAGTAGATCCGTACCGGCGAAATGCTCCTACTGCGCATGCGCCAAAACGCCGTTCTAAGCAGGAAGAAGATCGCGTGGAAGAAGATGTCGTCTGTGAACTCCCTGGACTGGACCTGCGCAGAAGGGTAAGTAACAAGTTAGGGGACGGGTAGGCCAGGGGGAGGAGGGAGGGTGGGCAACACACGGGAGGGGGGGAGGGTTTTTGCGCCAACTAGGTTTCCTTCCCCTTTAAGCTAAGTGAGGTTGCAGGCATTAGCCAAACGTAACATTTTGTTTAATTAATTTTGACAAAATGGTTTGACTTTTTGATAAATAGCCAGTTACAAAATGTGGCTAACTCAAACTAAAATGGAAAGCAAACTGAGCATTGGTTGCGGAAAGTAACAGGCAATTACACTACACCAAATGATATATAAATGATAATATCCACAAACAATGAACTATTATGATGTAACCCTATATCTTCTACTAACCCTGATGGTAGCTAAGATGCATTAATTCATATTTGGGCCACAACAATCCTGTTGGGTTTATTCATTGTTTATTATGTGATGTATTTTGTTGCTTATGTATTTTTTTTCTAGAAGACTTAAGGTATGGTGATCCAAATTATGCCACAACTTTTATCTGAAATCAGAAAATGGAAGAGGCAGATGCAACTAATAATGAATACATTAGGAAGACAAGAGATCAAGGTAGGTGGCAGACAAAAGAAAGTTTGATTGCAAAGCAAGAGATCAGGGGCAGGCAAAATACAATAGCAAGTAGGCATCAACCATGCTCTGATCTCTTGACTGCCCAACTGACTTTCTATTCTCTGCAGCATGTCCTGATCTCTTGCCCAACAGACTTTCTTTAGTCTGCCACATGCCGTGCCCGTGATCTCTTGCCTTCCTGACTTGCTACTGTCTGCCACATGCCCTGATCTGTTGCCTGCCTGACTTTTTTGTCTGCCACATGCCCTGATCTCTTGCCTGCCTGACTTTGTCTGCCACATGCCCTGATCTATTGCCTTCCTAACTGACTTTATATTGTCTGCTGCATGCCCACATCTTTTGCCTGCCTAACCGACTTTCTATTGTCTGCCGCATGCCTAGGATGCCCTGATCTCTGCCTTTCTATTGCCTGCCCGAATGTCATGATCTTTTGCCTACCTAACTGACTTTCTATTGTCTGCCGCATGCCCATGATGCCCTGATCTCTTGCCTGCCTGACTTCCTATTGCCTGCTGCATACCCTGATCTCTTGCCTGCCCAATGGACAGTCTATAGTCTGCCACATGCCCTGATCTCTTGCCTGCCCAACAAATTTTCTATAGTCTGCCATATGTCCTGATCTCTTGCATTCTTAACCTACTTTCTGAATTTCTAACTGAATTTCTAACTGAATTTCTATTGTCTGCCGCATGCCCAGGATGCCCTGATCTCTTGCCTGCCTAGCTGACTTTATATTGCCTGCCGCATGCCCACATCTCTTGCCTGCCTAACCGAATTTCTATTGTCTGCCACATTCCCGGGATGTCCTGATCTCTTGCCTGTCTGCCTTTCTATTGCATGCCGATTGTCCTGAACTCTTGCCTGCCTAACTGACTTTCTATCGTCTGCTGAATGCTCAGGATGCCCTGATCTCATGCCTGCCTAACTGACTTTCTATTGCCTGCCACATGCCCTGATCTCTTGCCTTCCTAACTGACTTTCTATTATCTGCCACGTGCCCAGGATGCCCTGCTCTCATGCCTGCCTAACTGACTTTCTATTGCCTGCCGCATGCCCAGGATACCCTGATCTCATGCCTGCCTAACTGACTTTCTATTGCCTGCCACATGCCCTGATCTCCTGCCTTCCTAACTGACTTTCTATTGTCTGACGCATGCACCAGGATGCACCTGATCTCTTGCCTGCTTAACCAACTTTCTATTGTCTGCCCCATGCCCAGGATGCCCTGATCTCTTGACTGCCTGATTTTCTATTGCCTGGTGCATGCCCTGATCTCTTGCCTCTCCAACTTACTTTCTGTTGTCTGCCACATGCCCTGATCTCTTGCCTGCCCAGATGATTTTCTGTTACCTGCTGCATGATCTGCACACGCATACATGGATAACTTGGGCACTCCTGATCTTGCACTGGAAAGTACTTAAAATATATAAATGTAACTTGTTAAGACCTAGCGTGTTATAATAATCCTTTGGATTGCTATTTGGCCAGTTGCAGCCCCGAAGGCCAATTTTAAATGTAAGGAAGGACACTTTGCACTCTGTCGCCACCATGTGCATCGATAAGTGCAGGTTGTGGAAGGACCTGCATTCTGCACTGCCTGGACAGCCCAGTTTTACCAAAAGCCAACTACAGGTATAGGATCCATTATCTAGAAACCTGTTACCAAGAAAGCTCTAAATTATGGGAAGCTCATATCCCATAGACTCCATTTTAATAAAAAAAATTCAAATTGTTTACTATTTCTCTGTAGTGATAAAATAGTACCTTGTACTTGACAGTAACTAAGATATAATTAATTATTATTAGAGGCGAAACAATCCTATTGGGTTTATCTAATGTTTAAATGATTTTTTTAGTAGACTTATGGTATGGAGATCCAAATTACAGAAAGAATACTTATCCGGAAAACCCTAGATTTTGGGGATTCTGGATAACAGGTCCCATACCTGTAATTTATTTAAAGGGTTTTAAGTGACATTTTATAAAGAACTTATTGTAACCATTAACATAAGGTAAAATAATGAACAGATGTTCTATATTTTTGCTTTTTATTTAAACTATTCCAGGCTGTTTGGAAACAGGAACATTTGTAGGTCAGGCCAGGTCAAGAAATTAATGGCTCTTGATTAATCACACAATTATTGCAGATCAGGAACCAGGTATGCTGATGTCAGAGCTGGAAATAATGCTGCATAATTGTAACATATCCTTGTGTACAGGGGCAAATCTGGCCCCTCCGCCAACTGAGGCAGCAGCAATTGCTGCTGCCCCCCCTCCCCCCGGAAATTGGCTCTTAAAGTATCAGGAGCAGCATTTTTGCTGCCCCTGGTACCTAGTGGGGCGCTGCTGCCTGAGGCGACAGCCTCAACTCGCCTCATTGGCGAAGCACCCCTGCTTGTGTAAACATTAAAACAAAAAAACAAGGGCCAAAGGCAAGTTCGGTATAAATCTAAAACTACTAAAAATAACAGATATAAATATAGTCAAAGGAAATCCTTTTAATGCTGCCAAGTTTGAAAGAGACACAATGACTGTAAGAGATCATGGTGTTTGCAGGTTGTGGCCTTGTCATTAAAGGAAGAAGTAATGTCATTTTGGCTGACTTTTCTGCTTTGAATAACATTATATTTGTTGGTTTAGGGCAGAAGCCTAGAATATCCTTTTTAAACATATAACAATGCGATCCAAATGAATGGCCATTTGACAAATAGTAATATGAAAGCACATTTTTAGAAATAGAAAAATACAGTGCAGATAGAATGTACAGATTTGAGAACATCATTTGCTAGGGGTATTGTGTTAAAGAGAAATGGGTGCAACAGACATAAGGGTTATTGATTCTCCTATTGGGGTAATACTGTTAGTTACTGGGGAGCAGCCGATGTGAGTAGGTGCACTCCCTGAATGCTCAGTTATCCAGTTTCAAAATGAGTTTGTGTAATAAGGTCTGGGCTAAAGCACATTTCATCTGCCAGCCGAATACTACACCCTGTACCACAATTTCAGGCAATAACCTTTTCCGTAACCTGGCAAAAAGAGCACCACCCACTGGATGGTCTTTCAGGGTTTACTGACCCTGGAAAAAGTGTGGTCCAAAGACTGTATAATCCTATTTGCAGACCTGAGAGACAAAGCAGGCTTACTAAACTATTAAAGGCTAATTTACCATCCAATTAGCAGTACCTTGGTGAAATACCACAGGAATAAACAATGGTCATAGGTTATACAAAAATTGTAAAGTGTGTGATGTCTACAAAAATTAAAGGGAGAATATCCCATTTGTACAAATTACTAATGCATTGTAAGTTGGGGACAGTCCCTGTCAAGAGCAGAGCTGGTTCGGACAAGGACTTGGAACAGCTCACAGACTACCAATGGTAGAGAGCACTGAGAGCTCCCAAAGCAGTTTCTGTTTCCCTGAAATATAGACTTATGCATCTGTATATGGTCCATAAAGCATATTACATGAGGTCCAGGTTGCATCGGATATTTCCACAATCCTCCCCCTGTAGTACCCAAAGGGGGAAACAATGACATACGTACATTATGGGAATACTCTGAAATAGTTGGGTACTGGGAAAGGGTACTCACGAAACAATTCAATAAGGCAGTATTAGATAACCTCTGAAGGAGAATAAGATTAATTTACAGTGTGGCTATTATTACTATTAATAGGTAAGGCTATTTGTACTGCTGATGTATTATATTGTATATGCATCTGTTCCCCCTGGCAAATTATGTTCTCAAATCTGTACACTGTCTATGTATATCATATGTAAACTTAATATATCAATAAACCTAGGGATGGGCGAATTTGACCCGTTTCGTTTCGCCAAAAATTCGAAATGTCGGCGACGCACATTAAAGACTCTGGGGGCGCCAAAAAATGTTGTCGCGTGGCAAATTTTTTTTTGATGCGCGTATTTTTTTTTTTGCACACCACCACACAGGTCTATGGGCGTCATTTCTGCGGCAAAACAAGGCGAAAAAATTCGCTCATCCCTATAAACCTTGCCTGAATGAGAAAAGGGCACTGTGTTAAAAAATGTTATATTATGCGACACTACTAGGACTCCAACCTTTGCCTCCGGCAGGCAAATCTGATACCACTGTCACACAATCACTATATTAAAGTGTGACAAGAAGTGGTCAATAACTCTTAGAGCCATAGAACAAAGATATGTAATTAAGATATTTTAGATACACAGGCATCTGCCTAGCAACTAGCCTGCCTGACCACGCTACATCGTCTACTCCTTGAGAAGTTGGTGTTGCCTTCCGTCCAAAACTTGGTAACATTTGTGCCCCTTTGCTTGTCCAGAACTCTTTGCTTTGCTCCTCTCATATTAAGACCTGGCGGGATCTGAGTAGCTGAGGGCTCCTCCCAAAGCCAAAAGTGGAAGAATGACCCGAGACTGGGAGCTTAGCACTAGTTCTGGATTTTAGGAAGCCGTTTGTGACATTTATGATTATTGTTTTGTGTCCCAAATAAACATTTCATGAACGACACTGCCTTCAATTTGCTTCTAAGGGCTACTTACCAATCTCACAATATGAGCCCTGAACTTGTTCTGTATCTTTGGTATACCTTGAATAAAACTCCTTGTATAAAAAGTTCAATTTTTATGCACTCCCGCCACAGGAAAAGTGAAGTGTTACAAGAATAACACTTATTCTTGTAACAAGTCACTTTTCCACTACAGTAGCAAAGATAGAGTATATCCTGACTGGTGCAGGTTACATAGCTCTGATTAATTCCATTCTGCTAATAGAAGCCCAAGCACAGAGAGGATGATAGTCAACAACATGGTCAGGGGAATAACACAATTATTATTATTCATACACTACAGGATGATTGTTGTGTAAATGAAAAAAAGTGATACCTGAAGAAGGGAATAAGCTGTTCAGTTTTAACCCAAGTAGGAGTCATTTAATTTATATACCAGTATACAGGTATGGGATCCGTTATATGAAAACCCGTTACCCAGAAAGTGCTGAATTACGGAAAGGCCGTCTCCCATAGACTCCATTTTATTCAAATAATACAAATTTATCTGTAATAATAAAACAGTAGCTTGTACTTGATGCAAACTAAGATATAATTAATCCTTATTGGAAGAAAAATCAGCTATTCTGCTTATTTAATGTTTACATGATTTTTTAGTAGAGTTATGGTTTGATCCAAATTATTGAAATATCTGTCATCGGGAAAACCCCAGGTCCCGAGCATTCTGGATAACAGGTCTCATACCTGTGCAGTAGAACCCCCATTTTATGTTTTTAAGGGGACCTGGAAAAAATTAGGTAAAATCCAGGAAAATGTAAAATCAGGGAAATGCATTAAAACAACTTATTCTAGTACTCAGGGTACAAGCACAAGAGTCAGTTTTACTGTGAAACACAATATTTACTGTGCTAATGGGGGCATGTGTAAGGCATCTCTGCCAGTCACATGTATGACCTAAAGTAATAAGTGAGTTGTGCATGAATGGCGCAGACTAATTGGACTTGCCCATTTACAGGCAGAAAAATTGAAAAGTGCTTCAGAGCAGGGCTGTGAGGGCATTTGCCATTTGTAAAAGTATTAAGGAACCCCTGACTACAATTCTTTCAGTCTCTACTGTCACCTGCAGCCCTCTGTGTCAATAATGTTCATCAATTGTGCTGTAGCCTGGGTGATTAGGTGCCCCCATCAGAATTATAATGTAATTTCTCCTACAGCACACCTGTAGTTCACCTATCCTGCAACTGGTGGTGCGTTTCCTCCGTTGACCCGGCCGGGTCCCTTAGCAACGCATGTGAATAGAAAACGGATCCGCAAACACACTGGTTAATGCAGTAGGGGAGTATCCCCTTTTATTCAGTCACCAAACATTTAACGTTTCGGGGGGAACACCGTTTCGGGGGGAAACACCCACCCTTCACCAGAATTATCACAACTATGACAACTAGGTCACAACACCAAAGTGTTTTCTTTAAGAGATCTGCCCCAAGTGAGCAGCAGCAGTGGTTCCTATTCATTGCTTGTGCTACATAATCAACAGATGGCATCAAACAGTATCAGCATTTTCTCCGCCGGGGAACAAAATTCATTGTGCAATATTAGTCCAATTTTATTAGTATATTAGAGCTATTGATGGAATTCCTCAATAAATACAATATGTATTTGATTTTCTTATTGCTCAGTAATGGAATATTATCCGGTAATATAAATATGCATGCAGTTAGAGGTGTATCACGTAATTCACTGTCATGGTCTCCTTTGTCTCCACCTCTAAGCTTTTTAGAATACTATCATTTGAATGCTACATTAAAGGGGTTGTTCACCCAACAGTTGTGACCGTTTTTCTAATATTGAAGTGTAAAGTGTCTTTTTCCACTGTCTAAAGCAGCTCTGGGAAGGGGGGGGTCGCTGACCAAATAAACTGTTCTAAATTGATACATTTAGTTGATACATTTCTTATCTTTGTCCCGACTGAGCAGAATCTCTGGGTTTCATTACAGGCAGCTGTTAGAATTGATACAATAGTTGCAAATACTCCAGCGATGCTACTGAGAAATGTATCAACTAAATGTAAAATTTTAACAGTTTAGAGTCTGCGCCTGAATTACTGAGCTGCCAGACTAAAACACCAGAGACAAGGACATTCAACTTTAAACTTGGATTTTGGAAAACCAGTAAAAAATAAATAATGAAAAGTAATTAAAGTCTATTTCTGGGGAACAATCTGAAAAGAACTGAACTGAAAAAAGTGTTTGGGAAGTGAACAACCCCTTTAAAGAGGTTAACTTCGAGTTAACTTTTAGTATGATGTAGAAAGTGATATTCTAAAACAATTTACATTTGGTTTTCATTTTTTATTATTTGTGGTTTTTGCGTTATTTAGCTCTTTTTTCAGTAGCTCTCCAGTTTGCAATTTTAACAAAGTCCCCTAGCAACCATGCATTGATTTAAATGAGAGACTGGAATATGTATAGGAGAGGCCTAAACAGAAAGATGAGTAATAAAAAGTAGCAATAATAATAAATGTAGTAACGTAAGTGACTTTATGTGTTTGTAATGGGGTAACAGAGCAGGAGCTGGCCTAGAGTACATGCAGAAGGAAGGATGGAACGAGGTCAGCATTCGGTATCTTCAGCCGACTGAATTTCATCTTTTGTTTTGTTAAAAGGAAATCAGCTAGGGAATCTATGTATAATATAATCTGTAATGGCACAACAAATAATATCTTTCTCTTCTATAAAGTGCTGTCCTGTAGCTTCACTTCCTATTGCAGTAAACCACTGTCCCTACAGTAAGCAAATATGTACAAAAGCATCTTGTGTTATTCAATTTACACATCACCTCATTATAATTTGCTAGAATGCTGGGCAAAAAGAGTTGTGTCTCATCCTGTATGGAGTGCTGCCTTTGTGAAGACATATGGAGGATGTGACCGTCACTCCAGAATGCTTGAAGGACTAGGGCGACCCCTTGCATTGAGCTGTAAGTTGCCATGGTTTATGTCCCATAGCAGTCCTACAGGTGTGCCTAGCCTTTAGTTAGTGGGCCCTCATATATTACAGCAGGGTCAAAGCACCGTTATAATATAACTATAGTATAAACAAAGCAAACAAATGTATTCACTACAGAAATGTTAAATGATTTCTTTTCTCCAAAGATTCTACGCAGCAGAACTGGTGTGCGGCCTGCAGTTTCTCCACTCCAAAGGGATTATTCATCGGTATGTAAAATTTATAAACATCCCATATATTATCTTTCTGTTCATATATTGTTTCTGCATTTTAAACTTAAACCATTGTTCGCTCAAAAATGACTCTTATGTAAATGGCACATGGTGCATTTTGCCGTCTGTATGTTATACAGCTTTTCATTGCAATGCATTGAAATCACTGCCAGGACATCAGTAATAAAGTATTAAAAATAGAGTATTAAGAAAATGGAGTATTCAACAGAGTATTAAACAAACTGTAACACCTCATGAATTTGGGGAAGAGGTTCACATTCCTTCTCACCCCCACTCATAAAATAGTACTGGCTGACTCCCAACATTTATACTTACCTCTCACTCTACTTCCCTGCTCTTTCTCAATTCCTTTTAATTTTTAACCCTAATGTCTACCTTGCAGGGATCTTAAACCAGCTAATATCCTGGTAACCAACGAGGGACATATAAAGATCGTCGACTTTGGATTGGCAGCTGAGGGCGTGTTTGGCAAGAAAAGAATCAAAGGCATAAAAGGAACACTGCCCTTTATGGCCCCAGAGGTATGTGACTGTGATTTAATTTAAATGCATATAGCAGAGAGGTAATAGATTCTCTAAGTTGTGCTTATACTTATAAGTCTATTTCATGCATTTAAATACTCAACTAAAAAATATGTATTTTTTGTGTTTTGCTGGTATATGATTTTTTTCTATACAAGGCAATTCAGATTAAAAAGGGGAACAAAAGTCAATCACTAGGTGGGGCCAGATAGCGTGCTCTGGGTTCCTTCCTATACATCATTTTAACTGTTCCCAGGTAACCACTGTGCTGCCCGGTGGGACACTGCACCCTAGAGTAATTGCTGGGAGTTTACTACACATGAGAACAGCTTCAGCACAAGAGAGAGTTACAGAAAGAGCAGAGATTTAGTTAAATGCATGCACTAGAGGATTTTAATAACAATCTTTTTTTTTCAAATCTAGGTGTTAAAAAGAGAAGAGCTATAATGGAGGCGTAGACTGGTGGGCATTAGGGATCATCATATGTAAAATGGCATGTGGGAGCTCACCATTCATGGAGTACGGCAACAGGACAGAATGCCGTTTGTCTATTCTTCTTGGACAGCCATGCATTCTGATAAGGTTCAGCTTCGAATTGCAAGATCTCCTGAGAATGGTAAGTATTGAATTTATGGAGAGGGTATAACTAGTTCTGCTATATTATATCATTTCCCAGAGAACTGATACTGTTCCTAGAGATCTAGCAGTGACACTAACTGGATATTCTTGTTTGCTGAATAGTGTATAGGCAATTGGACAAAATCCCTGTGCTATGAGGGTATTAGTGAAGGTGTGTAGCTTCATATTAGCAATAAATATCTGATAATGTTTTCTTTCTTTAGCTCCTGAAGAAAAATCCAAAAGAACGACTGGGCTGCAATGGAAATATTCGGGAGCACCCATTTTTAATGCTATTGATTGGGTGCAACTAGAAAAACGGACTCTACCACCTCCTTCCCAGCCAGAAGCAGTAAGTACATGACTACATGTGTTTTGGTATGCTACTGCTTATTATGAATAGGCACTTATCTTGAAATTCTCTAGATGTTTGTGTTTTAATACATGGAGACAAAAAGGAACACCAAGAGCCCCAATAGTGTAATATTTTTACAGGGAGTAATGGTAGAGTAAACAAGTTAATACTCACAAACCAGGGTTACCGATAGGCAACGACTGTATAGGCAGGTGGGATATTATCCTGACCCCACTCAGGAATAAAACGTCGCTAGAAGAAGAAAAAGGGGATGATTAATACATATTAAGGGCTAGAGACCCGTGTTTTCCTGTACTACAGTATCTACATAGGCGGTTAGGACTAGGCGTAGGTTATTAACTCTGTGGAAAACTCTCTATGGCATTCCACAATTACAATTGCACTCAATTGTGTGTATTGTTCTTATGCCATCTACTTTACTTACATTTTTTTTTTTTAGTAACAAACTAATTTATATTTTTTTAACTGCAGTTGTCACCTGTGGATTTAAGAAGACATGTGAGGAGCCACCATCATTCTTGAAGTCCCTGAAACATACTATCACATCAGGTGATCAGGTATCTCTTCAAGATATGGCATGTCTAGATTAAATTTCACAGGTTCCAGCCATTTCTGGACCTTCTGGCACTGATGGTGTTTTTATACCCTACCATCGTCCCCATGCCACGACAAACATCAGGCCCCATTATCAATTCCATGACTTCTAGGGGAAAATTTATCAAAGATTGAAGTTCTGCCACTAGAGTGAAATTCCGCAGCTCTCAATTCATTTCTATGGGATTTTGAAAGGCGTATTTATCAATGAGTGAAAGTGAAAGTTCACCCTTTGATAAATATGCCTATAAAAATCCCATAGAAATGAATGGAGAGTGGTGGAATTTCACTCTAGTGGCGGAACTTCACTATTAACTTCACTCTTTGATAAATATACCCCTAGTCTTCTGTCCTCATTATTGTTATCTTAATTTTGGCCTACCTGAGCTTCCATCAGTTGCCATCTGCCCAGGGTTTGGCCCTTGATATCAAACTCTTTTTTTTCAGCCCCTGCCTCTGCCATCAGCCACTTCTAACTCTTGCCACTAGTCATTACCATCAGCCTTTGCCCCACACCAATGGTCTATTACTCACCATTTCCATTATTCCCTGGCTAAAACATCTAAAAAACATCACAACCTATCTATGAGCCTTTCCATCTGGTTCTGACTGAATCTTTCTATCAGTCACTGTCTCTGGCCCTCAGCCAATCAAAGGTCTATTTCATCGATTCCTCCCCTGTAGTCCTATTATCTATACTAGTGTCATTCACTATCAGCTCCTACTATTGGGTCCTGTAACACCATGAATCCAGCATTACCATTGGGCCTAAAACCTTTGCACCCAGGGGTGATTCTACCCTCACTTCCACCCTGAGGCAGCCTCCCCTTTTAACCCCCATGGTAACTTTTAACCAAGTAGAAGCAGGCTGCATCATTGTGCAGAGAAATTGCTCACTCTGCACTAAAATAGTCTAAATTCCCCTTTAAAAAAGGTAATGTTGACACTTAAAGGTACTAGGAACAACTGTAACACATAGGCATTACTGTCTGAGGCAAGTACCTCAACTTGCCTCATAGTGGGAGCACCACACAGTACACTTTCATTCTAACTCCAGTTCCTTCATTTATATATGTTATGTTTGGCGAAGGTATATAACTAAAGGACTCTTATTTAAATATAATAATAAAACATTAAATAGGAAACTAGAGTATAGTCTGACAACAATACTGCACACAGTTCACTACTGATCCAGGGATTTATCCGATTGCCATATTGGAGTCAGGAAGGAATTTTTTCCCCCCTCTGAAGCACACTGGACACAGCTTCAGATGAGGTTTTTTTTGCCTTCCTCTGGATCAAGATAAATAGGAATTTTATGAATTTAAACAAGAATTTTATGAATGAAAGGTTGAATAGTGTGGCTATCAATCTTTTTTTAACCTTATATATAAAAGTACTACTAATTACTAAATTATGCAGGATAAGGCAGGATGAAATGCTTAAAAATTCCAGAATGTAGGAACAAAACCTATATAATTAATAGTTAAAATAAAATGTCAAAAACTACGTTGGTTAAAAGAACTCATAGTTCCGTATTCCCTCATTAGAATACATATATAGCATCACCCTCATGTATTGGTAATTTAATTTTTTTTCACCTTAAATTATAGGAAATAATTTAAATGTCAGGCATTTTATTTATTGGTATAGGCACAGCAAGGAAACATAGTATAGCTTAAATAAAATAAGCTAAAATTGGTTTCAATGATTAAATATGGTAGAAAATAATATTAAGGACAAGAAATAAAGTAGATGAATTTTGTACAAAATAACTAAAATAGACTGATTTATACAGAAAAGTTTCAGCTATATTAATCCACAGGTGAAAGGTTAGTATTTGTGATATTTATTTGGATTAGCAGTATTTTTTAGGGCTCACTGTTAAATGAAAGACCTTTCTCTTCCTGGGGTTCAACCAACAATCTTTATTATTAATAGTTCTTGAACCTATGGAAGAAGAAATGTCTCTCTCAAACGCTAGCTGTAATAATTCTTAGTCCAAATAAAAAGTATATCCCAACAATACTTACTTTTTGCCTCTCTAATAAGATGGTTAGGATACAGGAGCAATTCTAGTGATGCCGCCCCTGCTCCCCAGGTGTTACTTTTACTGCGCCAGAGTGGGTCCAGCGGGGCAGTGTCACTAGTGCTTTCTGCACTAGAGGAGCCAAATTTTCAGTTTAAAAAAGAGAAATTCGGATTTTAAAGTTACCAGGAGTGGCTATTTGCCACCCCTGTTAACTTGTGGGCTGCTCCAGTCTGAGGCGAATTTCTCAACTCGCCTCATGGTGGCAGCGCCCCTGTTAGGATAGGTTAGGGACCTGCTCAGAGAGTCTACCTTGACGTGGTGGCAGGCTTGATATCCTTTGGCCAAACATATGTCATTTTCCTAAAGTACCAGAATGATTATTGGATGCCATTCAGGTTGTACAGAACTACGCGATTATCGATTCTTGAGTCTTGACCACAGAAGAAGCCAACTGAGACGACTGAAGAGAAATCCCATCAGCGAATATTTCCTTTACTCAGTTTGATATTCCTCTTTCTGTAATAAAGTTATCCAGGAATCCTATTGTTATGGTGTTTTCTGTGTATCATACCATTTATTGGCCAACACCTCCACTGAGTTATACCTTAGTAATCCTAGCGTCAGAGGTTTTACCCCTTTAAAACCAAACACATAAGGAATACACAACCTGCATGGCTAATTAGCAATTCATTTAGATGCATGGCTGCACATAAGTCAGTTCAGTCTGCAGCATGCATCTAAATGAATTTCTTATTAGCCATGCAGGCTGTGGATTGCATATGTTTTCAGTTTTAAAGGGGTGAGGTGGCAACCCCAGGTATGTGTCTCATTTACCCATCCATGGATAGATTTACTATAGCTCTGGCACAGAAAAAAAGGTTAATACAGAGACACTGGCATGTGAGCAGGAGTTTAGTCTTTAATGTAGCAATATATACAAACTGGCAGTGCTACATCCAGAAGTCCTTTGGGACGTGGCAGTAAAAGACAGTGAATGTAAGAGAATGGTTAATATTGTATATAATACGCCCCTACTGTAATTTATAAAGCTATTAGATGTCACTGAGGAGTCAAGTGACATAAATATAATTTTTATTCATTACATACTAATATTGCGGCTATTGGCTACAAATACAAATGTGTGGCAGAATATTTGGAATAAACCCCAGGAAGATCTTGGCCAATAGTTCATTCATCTGAGATCTACCGGGGCCCAAAGCACACGATCAACTAAATACCTAATAGAACTTATTAAGCTCTGCTAGGACCCAAATTATATAAACCACTAGCTGGTACTTGTTGAGGCCAGCTGGGACTTCATCATATGAACCACTAGATGCCTCATGGTGCTAGTTAATGTTTGCAGCATCCTACACTTTATAACCCACTAGACCAGGGGTCCCCAAACGCCGGGCCACGGATATACTTGAACTGGCCCGCCGAGTCTCAATTATGTTCACTCAAATCCTGTGATCCCCAATACCAACCAGCTCGCAAGCAACATGTTGATCACCAACCCCCTGAATCTTGCTCCCAATAGCCTCAAAGCAGGTACTTATTTTTTAATTCCAGGCTTGGATGTTTTGGTTGCATAAGAAACAGATGTACTGCCAATCAGAGCGCTGCCAGTCCACATAGGTGCTACCAAATTACAGCCCTTATTTGGTACCCCCCAGGAACTTTTTTAATACTTATGTGGCTCCCCTACTCTTTCTATATTAGGTTTTTAAATAGGCTCATGGGTGACTTTTACTATGTTATAGAATGGCCAATTCTAAACAACTTTTCAATTGGTCTTCATTTTTTTATGGTTTAAGGGTTATTTGCCTTCTTCTTCTGACTTTTCCAAATGGGGTCACTGACCCCATCTAAAAACAAATGCTCTACAAAGCTACTACAAATGTATTGTTATTGCAACTTTGTATTACTCGTCTATTCAGGCCATTTCCTATTCATATTCCAGTCTCTAATTCAAATCAATGCATGGACACTAGGGTAATTGGACCCTAGCAACCAGACTGCTGAAATTGCAAACTGAAGAGCTGCTGAATAAAAAAGTACATAACTCAAAAACCACAAATAATAAGAAATGAAAACCATTGCAAATTGTCTCAGAATATCAGTCCCTACATCATATACTAAAAGATAATCAAAAAGTGAACAACCCCTTTAAGCAAAGAAACTCTTCCGCTAGGGGACTGATATCCCATATTATACCAACATACTATCAATGAGAAAAAGTCACCGAACGTCTTGCCATGTCACGAAAGGCAGAAGACTATATCCACATGGACAGAAATGCTTATTTTGGGTTGTAACCTTTTCAACTGCAATGAGTGAGGGTGTGGATCAGATTGCTGCATTGGCAGATTGGAGGGAAGCTAGGATATATGGAGGATGCAACTGGGCAAATTAGGGAAGCTATTAAGAGGGGTGCCTGAACTGAACTTGGGGTTAAATATGTAATACTGGACCCATTGGTAGACAATTTTATTGTAATTGAACCCCGGTGTGCTTCTCACCCAGTGCAAAAAAGTGCAAACAAAAATGCAAAAGGTGCATGACTTAGCTTAAAAAAAGTCCAAAACTTCTGGGTCCCTGGCCAAAAGCCACAAAAAGATCCAGTTTTCAGACTCCTGTTTTCCAAGGCCTGGGGGAGGCCCCTTATCCCCAACTCCCTGGCCAAAAGGCACCTCAGGGGGCAAGGGTCTTCAGGTCACACTTTGCCGCAAAGTCCCTCCCTGTCCAATCCTAAAGCCTTTCAGGTCGGGATAACTGATGGATTTCCAAAGAGGTTCAAGCATCAGGGTGTGCCCTCATAGGACATGCTTTTGACTTGGAGGCCAATGCACCGAATGCGAAAGTGTAAAAATAAGTACTAAAAGAATAAATAACAATAAATATGGTGGCTGTGGCACAGGTACACAGATGTTTGGGGCAATGTGATGGATATTTGGCTCCTTTCGGCACAGGTACAAATTAGGGGCAATATGATAGATTTTTTGGCTGCTGCTGGCATAGGTAATCATAAACTGGATGTTTTGGTTTATGCTGGTACAGGTATAGATTGGGGGCAGTGTCGGACTGGCCCACTGGGATACCAGGAAACTCCCGGCGGGCCCAGGTGTCAGTTGGCCCTCTTGCCTCTAACCATTTGGTCTATTTCATGGTCATTCCCTATTTATTTATGGGGGAAAAAAGAGGCTTAATAATGGAAAAATAGACTATAGTATGTAGAGATATGGTAATGCAGGACTGGGTGTGGGCACTGATTGAAGCCCTTGCCTAGGATGCCTAAATACCTTGGCCTGGCCCTAATATGCATGACAAATCACAGAATATATTCACCACCAATAGCTGCTACATGCATTTGCCAAGGAAGGTCAGCTTACAAGACCTTACTTGAAGTGAAATAAAACACCTTTCAAATTATCAGTTTTTCCCTACTTTTTCCCCCTTCTTATTCTAGTGATGTGCTCATGACAAGACATTTTCAAGATCAGTAACAGAAATGCTACAAATGCTGTTTTTGCTTGTGTTCAGCTTTTTGTTTACTTCAGTTTAATTAAGAAGGAAATAAAGTGAGGTAAATAGATAATTACAGGGGTTGTTCACCTTTGAGTTAACTTTAAGTATGGGGTAGAGAGTGGTATTCTGAGACTATTTGCAATTGGTTTCATTTTTTATTATATGTGGTTTTTGAGTTATTTCGCTTTTTATTCAGCAGCTCTCCAGTGTCAGCAATCTGGTTGCTAGGGTCCAAATTACTCTAGCAACCATGCACTGAAGTGAATGAGAATATGGACTATTAATAGGGGAGGATCTGAATAGAAAGATGAATAATAACAATGAATGTGCAGCCTTACAGAGCATTTGTTTTTTAAGACACGGTGAGTGACCCCCATTCGAAAACTGGAAGGAGTCAGAAGAAGAAGGAAAAAAAAGAAAAAACTATAAAAAAAATAAAATAATGAAGACCAGTTGAAAAGTTGCTTAGAATTAGCCGTTAAACAACATACTAAAAGTTAAGTTAAAGGTGAACCACCCCTTTAAGGTTAGTCTCTTCATTACAGAGGTTGCTCTTTCCTATTCCTACAGGCTGGCTCAATCACACACATTCCTACTGGAAAGTGTATCGAGGCCATGGACAGTGGGGGCAGCAAATTGTTGCACTTGAATCCCTGCAATGACCAAAGAAATCAGATCTGGAAACTGTTACCTGCAGTGTGTCAATCATCTTGATAAGGGGTGTTGTACATTGCGCTGACTGATGGAATGGAGACCATTATTTATTAACTATAAACAACTGCAGATCTGAGATCTGTAACCAAAGGACCATAATCATTAATATACAGCAACAACATCACTAGTCCCAGAATGGAAATATATCTTTGGAACCCACAGTTAGATCAGCTCTGTAACAGAATTCTTTATTCTGACATAGAGCTCCATCCATGATGAGGCACAGAGAGAAAATAGTGTCTCCACTGGACCAGATATTCCTTTTTGTTGTCAGATAACAGGTGGTACTGACCACTCAGCTAGTAATATATGCTCCCAAATGTTTCTCATGTAGTGACCAACACTCTTACAAGTCTCAGGATACTCAACTAGCAAAACTGGAAATTGACACAGCTTGGAACAGTGTTAGATATGGAAATCTCCAGGCTACAGTTTGAGCTCTACGTGTGTTATGTAGGAAATCTTTGCTGCCACACCAAAAAACCAATTGACTCTAAGTTATAAAAGTATATAAAAAATCTTATGACATAATAAAAGGTAGAAGTGTTGAATTAAATGAAAGTTGTGTGATATTTATTCATAATGAGATGTGTGTATTTGTGTGCACTGCATGATAGGTTGGTACGAGTTCTGTCTTTCAGGTAATGTATTAACCACAGTAGAGTCCTGTGCAGAACCAGTTTGTTAAACCTGAACCCAACCTGTAACCCACAACCTGGACCTGCATACTTACCTGCTTGGATTTAGATCACGGGTGTGTAGACAGTTAGTAATACTGGAGAACACAATATGTTCTAGGAGTTTAGAGGCAAGTGGTAGAAGTGAGACAGGACGGTAATTTGACAGACAAGATGGGTCAAGCGTGGCCTTTTTAAGAATAGTCTTTACACAGACCTGTTTGAAAGGAGAAGGTAGAAGCTACAGAAGAATTAAAGATGTGAGTAAGTTGTGGCGTAAGCTCTGCAACACAGTGTTAGAACAAAGAAGAAGGCATAGGGTCAAGGGGGGCAAGTTGTGAGTGGGGAGAACAAGAGAAGCTTGGATACTTCAAACATTGTTACTGGAGGGAAGGAATTAAGACATGCAGAAGGGGGCTTAGGAAGGAGGAGCTGGTTTGCATTAATAGAGGTAGGGATCTGATTGCGGATGGACTCTACTGTGTCTTGAAAGAAATCAGCAAAGTCCTGAGGAGAGTGCGTCAGGTTGACTGATACTGTTGATGACGGATGGAGAAGAGTATTGATTAGAGAAAACAGGCGTTGTGGGTTGGATTTGTGATTGTTTATAAGGGTACTGTAGAACTCTTGCTTGGCTTTCAACAAGGCAGAATTGAGGCAGGACAGTAGAAATTTATTGTGAATAAAGTCTGCTTGCGTACGGGATTTCTTCCACATACGTTCAGCAGATCTTGTACAGGAGCGTAAGAATCTGGTTTGTGAATTCAGCCAGGGTCGTAGGTTTTGAGAACGTGCATGCTTAGACTGTAAAGGGGCAAATGAGCCAATGGTTGAGGATAGTATGTGATTATACTCACTTACCAGGGTATTAGGATCAGACATCTCCTTAAAGGAAGTGAGACTGGACCTGAAAGACTGAGCTAAGGCTGGAAGGTCAATGTCACGTGTATCCTGAACTAAGACAGTGGGGGAAGAAGCAGGTGGGCATGGAGAGTGAGAGATGGAAAATGTAACCAAATGGTGATCTGAAAGAGGGAAGGGTTCACAGTTAAAACCAAAGAGAGAGAGTTTTTTTAAGTAAAGACTAGATCCAGAAAGTGGCCATCCTTATGAGTAGGGGCGTTTGTCCACTGGTGGAGATCAAAGGAGGAGGTTAGGCGGAGAAAACGAGAGGGCCAGGGTTGTGAAGCATTATCGATATAGAAGTTAAAATCCCCAAGGATGATTGCAGGGCTGTCAGTGGATAGGAAGAAGGAAAGCCAAGTGTCAAAGTCAGAAAGGAAGGCAGCAGAGTAGGAGGCTAAAATCTGAAAAATATGAAAAATCTGAAGGCCAAATAGAACAGGGAGCATCTAAAAGACTTTTTAGTAAGCGAATATGATATTCACAATGGCAAAAAACATTTTTTTAGGCATAAAAAAGGACAATGCGATAAAAAAATCCACACAATTGTGTGTGTAAAAGTGCGAGTACACTTGGCAAAATGTGTGATGTATGTGTGTGTAAGTGTGAGTGCCATGAATGTGTAAAAGCCCCCCATGACCCAAAAATGTATGTAATGTATGTGTGTGTAAATGTGTATTAGTGTAATAAATGTGCTTGTGTGTATTGTGGGACACTAACCTGATGTATGCCTTCACCCCTGGAAGGCATGCAGGAACTGGAGGAGGCAGGCTGCTTTATTGGATCCGGTGAGGGGGGCCATTTGGGGTCAGCAGGAAGTAGAGGAAGCAGCAGTCCAAAAGTAGGCACGTGACTGCTGCTTCCTATGTGGCCCCTGCCTGGATGATTGCACCCCATGGGCCACTTGTTACCCCCATCTGCTTGTTGCTCTAAAAATCACTCCTACAAGTGAACTTATGCAAAAATGTAAAGAAATAAGTAAAAACCCATAATAATATATAAAAGACAATATGGAGTGGTATATATATATATAGATAGATAGATAGATAGATAGATAGATAGATAGATAGATAGATAGATAGATAGATAGATAGATAGATAGATAGATAGTAACAAGACTGTAAATATACAAAGTAAAGTATATAAACATATTCAAAAACGAATAATGATTGGAAAATACACCCTTGGGTCTCAACAAAATTGCTCTGGTAAATTAGCATATCTCTTCTGCCACCTACTGGTAACAAACTAAAATGAACAGATTCAACAGACAAATTTAACGTTTAAAAAAAGGGTTATTCTTTGAAAGTCAGAATAAAATGCAGAACTTTCTCTCTCTATATGAAAGTATAAGAGGTAGGGTGAGCAGATTCAGAAACACAATAACACAAGGAAAACCATATTTCAACCAGGGTACTTCATTTTGTTTTAATGGGATGTTTTTAACTATTTGGTATGATGCCTTTAAGAATAAAATGTATATGTTTTAAATTTTGTAATTACATTGTAACTACCTTAACCTTGTTGTTTATAGTTTTAATATTTTTTGGCGTTTTTTACATGTGAAGGTGAGACACTATGTTGATTGACTTTGGAACCCAATTAGGTTGATAAACTGTAGGTAACATACAGTTTGCCTTTCATGCATTGGAGTTATTTCAACCACTTTACCCAGGTCCCGAGACATGAAGAGATGCATTACAGATATCATTGTTAAGGTAAACTGCTTGCATTTTAGGATGATGACAGTTGTGTAGCATTACTATTCAGAAGAGCATTTTGGTCAAGGGGCCTGTTCATCCCTTAATTTGAACCACTCTACACACGATTATAAGAACAAATGATTTTAGCCCAGAATCAGATCTCTGTCCAATTAATTTTGACAAAATGGTTTGACTTGTTTATAAATAGCCAGTTACAAAATGTGACTAACTCAAACTAAAATGGAAAGCAAACTGAGCATTGGTTGCTGAAAGTAACAGGCAATTACACTACACCAAATGATATATAAATGATAATATCCACAAACAATGAACTGTTATGATGTAACGCTATATCTTCTACTAACCCTGATGGTAGCTAAGATGCATTAATTCATATTTGGGCCACAACAATCGTGTTGGGTTTATTCATTGTTTATTGTGTGATGTATTTTGTTGCTTATGTATTTTTTTTTCTAGAAGACTTAAGGTATGGTGATCCAAATTATGCCACAACTTTTATCTGAAATCAGAAAATGGAAGAGGCAGATGCAACTAATAATGAATACATTAGGAAGACAAGAGATCAAGGTAGGTGGCAGACAAAAGAAAGTTTGATTGCAAAGCAAGAGATCAGGGGCAGGCAAAATACAATAGCAAGTAGGCATCAACCATGCTCTGATCTCTTGACTGCCCAACTGACTTTCTATTCTCTGCAGCGTGTCCTGATCTCTTGCCCAACAGACTTTCTTTAGTCTGCCACATGCCGTGATCTCTTGCCTTCCTGACTTGCTACTGTCTGCCACATGCGCTGATCTCTTGCCTGCCTGAAATTTTTGTCTGCCACATGCCCTGATCTCTTGCCTGCCCAACAAATTTTCTATAGTCTGGCATATGTCCTGATCTCTTGCCTTCCTAACCTACTTTCTGAATTTCTATTGTCTGCCGCATGCCCAGGATGCCCTGATCTCTTGCCTGCCTAGCTGACTTTATATTGTCTGCTGCATGCCCACATCTTTTGCCTGCCTAACCGACTTTCTATTGTCTGCCGCATGCCCAGGATACCATGATCTCTGCCTTTCTATTGCCTGCCCGAATGTCCTGATCTTTTGCCTACCTAACTGACTTTCTATTGTATGCCGCATGCCCAGGATGCCCTGATTTCTTGCCTGCCCAATGGACAGTCTATAGTCTGCCATATGTCCTGATCTCTTGCCTTCCTAACCTACTTTCTGAATTTCTATTGTCTGCCGCATGCCCAGGATGCCCTGATCTCTTGCCTGCCTAGCTGACTTTATATTGCCTGCCGCATGCCCACATCTCTTGCCTGCCTAACCGACTTTCTATTGTCTGCCACATTCCCGGGATGTCCTGATCTCTTGCCTGTCTGCCTTTCTATTGCATGCCGATTGTCGTGAACTCTTGCTTGCCTAACTGACTTTCTATTGTCTGCCGCATGCCCAGATCTCATGCCTGCCTAACTGACTTTCTATTGCCTGCCACATGCTATGATCTCTTGCCTTCCTAACTGAATTTCTATTGTCTGCCGCATGCCCAGGATGTCCTGATCTCTTGTCTGTCTGCCTTTCTATTGCATGACGAATGTCCTGATCTCTTGCCTGCCTAACTGACTTTCTATCGTCTGCCGAATGCTCAGGATGCCCTGATCTCATGCCTGCCTAACTGACCTTCTATTGCCTGCCACATGCCCTGATCTCTTGCCTTCCTAACCGACTTTCTTTTATCTGCCACGTGCCCAGGATGCCCTGCTCTTGCCTGTCTGCCTTTTTATTGCTTGCCAAATGTCCTGATCTCTAGCCTGCCTAACTGACTTTCTATTGTCTGCCCCATGCCCAGGATGCCCTGATTTCTTGCCTGCCTGACTTTCTATTGCCTGCTGCATACCATGATCTCTTGCCTGCCCAATGGACAGTCTATAGTCTGCCATATGCCTGCCTAACTGACTTTTTATTGCCTGTTGCATGTCCTGATCTCTTGCCTGCCCAACAGATTTTCTATAGTCTGCCACATGTCCTGATCTCTTGCCTTCCTAATCATCTTTCTGCTGTCTGCTGCATGCCCAGGATGCCCTGATCTCATGCCTGCCTAACTGACTTTCTATTGCCTGCCACATGCCCTGATCTCATGCCTTCCTAACTGACTTTCTATTGTCTGCCACATGCACCAGAATGCACCTGATCTCTTGACTGCCTAACCAACTTTCTATTGTCTGACCCATGCCCAGGATGCCCTGATCTCTTGACTGCCTGATTTTCTATTGCCTGATGCATGCCCTGATCTCTTGCCTCTCCAACTGACTTTCTGATGTCTGCCACATGCCCTGATCTCTTGCCTGACCAGATGCTTTTCTGTTACCTGCTGCATGCTCTGCACACGCATACATGGATAACTTGGGCACTCCTGATCTTGCACTGGAAAGTACTTAAAATATATAAATGTAACTTGTTAAGCCCTAGCGTGTTATAACAATCCTTTGGATTGCTATTTGGACAGTTGCAGCCCCGAAGGCCAATTTTAAATGTAAGGAAGGACACTTTGCACTCTGTCGCCACCATGTGCATCGATAAGTGCAGGTTGTGGAAGGACCTGCATTCTGCACTGCCTGGACAGCCCAGTTTTACCAAAAGCCAACTACAGGTATAGGATCCATTATCTAGAAACCTGTTACCAAGAAAGCTCTAAATTACGGGAAGCTCATATCCCATAGACTCCATTTTAATAAAAAAATTCAAATTGTTTACTTTTTCTCTATAGTGATAAAATAGTACCTTGTACTTGATGGTAACTAAGATATAATTAATCATTATTAGAGGTGAAACAATCCTATTGGGTTTATCTAATGTTTAAATGTTTTTTTAGTAGACTTATGGTATGGAGATCCAAATTACAGAAAGAATACTTATCCGGAAAACCCTAGATTATGGGGATTCTGGATAACAGGTCCCATACCTGTAATTTATTTAAAGGGTTTTAAGTGACATTTTATAAAGAACTTATTGTAACCATTAACATAAGGTAAAATAATGAACAGATGTTCTATATTTTTGCTTTTTATTTAAACTATTCCAGGCTGTTTGGAAACAGAACATTTGTAGGTCAGGCCAGGTCAAGAAATTAATGGCTCTTGATTAATCACAATTATTGCAGATCAGGAACCAGGTATGCTGATGTCAGAGCTGGAAATAATGCTGCATAATTGTAACATATCCTTGTGTAAACAAAACAAAAAAACAAGGGCCAAAGGCAAGTTCAGTATAAATCTAAAACTACTAAAAATAACAGATATAAATATAGTCAAAGGAAATCCTTTTAATGCTGCCAAGTTTGAAAGAGACACAATGACTGTAAGAGATCATGGTGTTTGCAGGTTGTGGCCTTGTCATTAAAGGAAGAAGTGATGTCATTTTGGCTGACTTTTCTGCTGTGAATAACATTATATTTATTGGTTTAGGGCAGAAGCCTAGAATATACTTTTTAAACATATAAAAATGCGATCCAAATGAATGGCCATTTGACAAATAGTAATACGAAAGCACATTTTTAGAAATAGAAAAATACAGTGCAGCTAGAAGTAACCCTAAGGGGCAGATTTATCAATGGTCGAGATGAATTTTCGAATGAAAATAATTCGAATTTCAAGCTATTTTTTTGTGTACTTCGAAAATTCGAATATTGAAATTTCTCATGTACTGTCTCTTTAAAAATTCGACCTCGACCATTCGCCATCTAAAACCTGCCGAATTGCTGTTTTAGCCTATGGGGGACCTCCTAGAACCTATTTGGAGTCAATTGGTGAGCTTTGAAAAATAAAAGTTTTTTTGGGGAAAAACTTCAATTTGAATTCGATTTAATGCACTATTCCTTCGAAAACGGACCTATTGACCCAAAAAAAACTTCGACTTAATTTTGGTTGGTCTTTTTGAATTCGAATTTCGAATTTCAATTCGAAATTCGACCCTTGATAAATATGCCCCTTAGTATAATACCAGCAAGGAACGATCTAGCAGCTATTTTGCAATAACTCCTATAACAGGTCACAGTATTAAATGTGGCTGATATTGGACCGAGAAACCTGGGGCCCAGCAGATAACCTCACCTTATGGGTCGATGAACCTGGCCTCTGTGATGCTTACAATATATAGTAAGGTCCATATTTACTTTCTATTAGAATGTTCCTAAGAGTAATTTTTAATAATATTCTGTATTGGTGATTTGATTATTAAGATATGAATAATAATGTATAACTATTTCCCCTTTGCCAAAGGGAATCTGGGTAGTGGCATAACTTGAAATTAAAATAATTTAGTTTCCCCCCATGTGAATAAGCCTTTTTCATGAAAATAAACCAACTGGGTACCCCATAGGTCCTGGGCCCCCAGCAGTCACAGACAGGGTCTATAGTCCTGTTAGTGGCCACATCCAGGCCCGGACTGACAATCTGTCAGTTCGGGCAATTTCCCGAAGGGCCGCTCCATTTACCTTTGAAATGGGCCGCGTCTGATTTGCGGCGTCTGGGCAGGGGGAGAGAGACTTACAGCATGCACGCTGTGCTTCTCCTTCACACTCACCAAGCAGCTGCGTGTTCCTCCTCCCTCTTCCTAAGGGGCAAATTCACTAAGATTCGAAGTTGCGCCAGGCGCAACTTCGCCGCACTTCGCCAGGCGTAGTTTCGCCAGCGCTCCGCAAATTCACTAAAATCGGAAGTTGCGCTCAGGGGTAGCGTAAGGTTGTGAAGTTGCGCTAGCGTTGATTCGCTAAGTAAAGCGAAGTTACGCTAGCGAAGGCTAATTTGCATACGGTGCGAAATTCAAATTTCAATGGAGGAATACGTATCAGCACTACAAATGGCTAGAAAACCTTCAAATCATCAAATAAAAATTTTATTTTGCCTTACACATGTGCCCACTGTATAGGTAAGTTTCCATGAGTTAGGAAATGTAGGGGGGAAGGAGGGGAGCCCCTAAAAATTTTTCGATCTTTTTCAGCCTATCACCCATAATGTAGAAAACACGCCAGCGTTTTTTGGGACTTTTGACTTTTTTTGAAACAATCCCTATCTACTCTATTGCGCTTCGCCAGGTCTGAGGTGTCGAAGGAAGTCTAGCGTAAAAGGTAGCGTTCAGTACACTGCGCGCGTTAGTGAATTTGCGTAGTTACGTCGCTAGCGAAACTTCGCCAGGCGTAAGGGTGCGAAGTAACACTAGCGAAACTACGCCAGCGTTCGTTAGTGAATTTGCGCAGTAACGAAAATGACAAACGCTAGCGAAGTAACGCTAGCGTTCGGCGCTTCGGCGCTTAGTGAATTTGCCCCTAAGATCAGTGGTGATTGGCTAGCAGACGGGTTGGGAGGTGTCAGAGTTCCCGTGCTGTTTCACGAAGCTCCTAGGAGAGGTGGGGGGGGAGGTAGGGGTGTCTCTGTGTGTGTTTGTGTCTCTCTGTGTCTGTCTCTCTGTGTTTGTTTGTCACTCTCTGTGTTTTTGTGTGTGTGTCTCTGTGTTTGTGTGTCTCTGTGTCTCTCTGTGTGTGTGTTTGTGTCTCTCTGTCTGTTTGTCTGTGTGTTTGTGTGTCTCTGTGTTTGTGTGTCTTTGTGTCTCTCTGTGTCTGTGTGTCTCTGTGTGTGTGTTTGTGTCTCTCTGTGTGTTTGTGTCTCTCTGTGTGTGTCTCTGTGTGTGTGTCTCTGTGTGTGTGTCTCTCTGTGTTTGTCTCTCTGTGTTTGTGTGTCTCTGTGTTTGTGTCTTTGTGTGTGTTTGTGTGTCTGTGTGTCTCTCTGTGTCTGTGTGTCTCTCTGTGTTTGTGTGTCTCTGTGTGTGTGTGTTTGTGTCTCTCTGTCTCTGTGTCTGTTTGTCTGTGTGTTTGTGTGTCTTTGTGTGTGTGTCTGTGTGTCTCTGTGTGTTTGTCTGTGTGTCTCTGTGTGTGTGTCTCTCTGTGTTTGTGTGTCTCTGTGTGTGTCTGTGTGTCTCTCTGTGTTTGTGTCTTTTTGTGTGTTTTTTTGTCTCTGTGTGTGTCTCTGTGTTTGTGTGTCTGTGAGTGTGTTTGTGTCTCTTTGTGTGTGTGTGTGTTTGTGTGTGTGTGTTTACATGTGGGCTGCTTTGTTTGTTTTTTGCCCGGGCTGCTTTTTGCTCCCAGTCCAGCTCTGGCCACATCTGTAGTATAAGGGGAATAAGTGTAAGTCCTTGTAACAAGGATAACGTCCTAGGTTTTCTTATATCCTTTTACTGGAAGATGCCAAAAATTTAATCCAGCATGAGGATTTGGATTCCTCAAAAAAGAAGATGTTCACTACCATGGCTAATGAAATTAATGGCTATTTGAATGTGCTTCAGAATGTGTTCATATTTATCTAGCAATTCTGTGTTTGATTGGTTTCATTAATAAATTATGACCATAATCTTTAGGGGCAGATTTATCAAGGGTCAAAGTGAAAATTCTAGGTTTTTTATGGCCAAAACTGTGAAATTCAACTAGGGAATTGTTAAAATTCCATTAGAGTTTTTTTTTTAAAAAAAAATTTCAAATTCGATTTTCGAGATTTATCATACAATGGCCCTTTAATAACTCGAATTCCACTATTTGCCACCTTAAACATGGCAAATTGCTGTTTTGGCCTATGGAAGACGTCCTCAATTTGGAGTTGTTTGCAGCCTTCCTGACATTCAAGTTTTTTTTTCAGAAAAAAAAACTTGAATCGAATTTGCGGGTCGACCCTATTCACCCTATTTTCAAAAATTTGTTTTTTTTTATTTATTTATTTTTTTTAAATAAATTGCAATTGGTCGAATTTTGAGTTCATGGGAGTTTTGAATAACTCCCATGAACTCAAAATTCAACCCTTGATAAATGTGACTATAAGTTTACATACGATATACATAAACAATGTACAGATTTGAGAACATAATTTGCTAGGGGTATTGTGTTAAAGAGAAATGGGTGCAACAGACATAAGGGTTATTGATTCTCCTATTGGGGTAATACTGTTAGTTACTGGGGAGCAGCCGATGTGAGTAGGTACACTCCCTGAATGCTCAGTTACCCAGTTTCAAAATGAGTTTGTGTAATAAGGTCTGGGCTAAAGCACATTTCATATGCCAGCCGAATACTACACCCCTGTACCCCAATTTCAGGCAATAACCTTTTCCGTAACCTGGCAAAAAGAGCACCACCCACTGGATGGTCTTTCAGGGTTTACTGACCCTGGAAAAAGTGTGGTCCAGAGACTGTGCAGACCTGAGAGACAAAGCAGGCTTACTAAACTATTAAAGGCTAATTTACCATCCAATTAGCAGTACCTTGGTGAAATACCACAGGAAAAAACAATGGTCATAGGTTATACCAAAATTGTACAGTGTGTGATGTCTACAAAAATTGAAGGGAGAATATCCCATTTGTACAAATTACTAATGCATTGTAAGTTGGGGACAGTCCCCGTCAAGAGCAGAGCTGGTTGGGACAAGGACTTGGAGCAGCTCACAGACTACCAATGGTAGAGAGCACTGAGAGCTCCCAAAGCAGTTTCTGTTTCCCTGAAATATAGACTTATGCATCTGTATATGGTCCATAAAGCATATTACATGAGGTCCAGGTTGCATCGGATATTTCCACAATCCTCCCTATGTAGTACCCAAAAGGGGACACAATTACATACGTACATTATGGGAATACTCTGAAATAGTTGGGTACTGGGAAAGGGTACTCACGAAACAATTCAATATGGCAGTATAAGATAACCTCTGAAGGAGAATAAGGTTAATTTACAGTGTGGCTATTATCACTATTAATAGGTAAGGCTATTTGTACTGCTGATGTATTATATTGTATATGCATCTGTTCCCCCTGGCAAATGATGTTCTCAAATCTGTACACTGTCTATGTATATCATATGTAAATTTAATATATCAATAAACCTAGGGATGGGCGAATTTGACCCGTTTCGTTTCGCCAAAAATTCGAAATGTCGGCGACGCACATTAAAGACTCTGGGTGCGTCAAAAAATGTTGTCGCGTGGCAAATTTTTTTTGATGCGCGTATTTTTTTTTTTTGCACACCACCACACAGGTCTATGGGCGTCATTTCTGCGGCAAAACAAGGCGAAAAAAATCGCTCATCCCTATAAACCTTGCCTGAATGAGAAAAGGGCACTGTGTTAAAAAAATTTATATTATGCGATACTACTAGGTCTCCAACCTTTGCCTCCGGCAGGCAAATTTGATACCACTGTCACACAATCACTATATTAAAGTATGACAGGAAGTGGTCAATAACTCTTAGAGCCATAGAACAAAGATATGTAATGAAGATATTTTAGATACACAGGCATCTGCCTAGCAACTAGCCTGCCTGACCACGCTACATCGTCTACTCCTTGAGAAGTTGGTGTTGCCTTCCATCCAAAACTTGGTAACATTTGTGCCCCTTTGCTTGTCCAGAACTCTTTGCTTTGCTCCTCTCATATTAAGACCTGGCAGGATCTGTGTAGCTGAGGGCTCCTCCCAAAGCCAAAGGTGGAAGACTGACCCGATACTGGGAGCTTAGCACTAGTTCTGGATTTTAGGAAGCCGTTTGTGACATTTATGATTATTGTTTTGTGTCCCAAATAAACATTTCATGAACGACACTGCCTTCAATTTGCTTCTAAGGGCTACTTACCAATCTCACAATATGAGCCCTGAACTTGTTCTGTATCTTTGGTATACCTTGAATAAAACTCCTTGTATAAAAAGTTCAATTTTTATGCACTCCCGCCACAGGAAAAGTGAAGTGTTACAAGAATAACACTTATTCTTGTAACAAGTCACTTTTCCACTACAGTAGCAAAGATAGAGCATATCCTGACTGGTGCAGGTTACATAGCTCTGATTAATTTCATTCTGCTAATAAAAGCCCAAGCACAGAGAGGATGATAGTCAACAACATGGTCAGGGGAATAACCCAATTAGTATTATTCATACAGTACAGGATGATTGTTGTGTAAATGAAAAAAAGTGATACCTGAAGAAGGGAATAAGCTGTTCAGTTTTAACCCAGGTAGGAGTCATTTAATTTATATACCAGTATACAGGTATGGGATCCGTTATATGAAAACCCGTTACCCAGAAAGTGCTGAATTACGGAAAGGCCATCTCCCATAGACTCCATTTTATTCAAATAATACAAATTTGTAATAATAAAACAGTAGCTTGTACTTGATCCAAACTAAGATATAATTAATCCTTATTGGAAGAAAAATCAGCTATTCTGCTTATTTAATGTTTACATGATTTTTTAGTAGAGTTATGGTTTGATCCAAATTATTGAAATATGTCATCGGGAAAACCCCAGGTCCCGAGCATTCTGGATAACAGGTCTCATACCTGTGCAGTAGAACCCCCATTTTATGTTTTTAAGGGGACCTGGAAAAAATTAGGTAAAATCCAGGAAAATGTAAAATCAGGGAAATGCATTAAAACAACTTTTTCTAGTACTCAGGGTATAAGCACAAGAGTCAGTTTTACTGTGAAACACAATATTTACTGTGCTAATGGGGGCATGTGTAAGGCATCTCTGCCAGTCACATGTATGACCTAAAGTAATAAGTGAGTTGTGCATGAATGGCGCAGACTAATTGGACTTGCCCATTTACAGGCTGAAAAATTGAAAAGTGCTTCAGAGCAGGGCTGTGAGGGCATTTGCCATTTGTAAAAGTATTAAGGAACCCCTGACTACAATTCTTTCAGTCTCTACTGTCACCTGCAGCCCTCTGTGTCAATAATGTTCATCAATTGTGCTGTAGCCTGGGTGATTAGGTGCCCCCATCAGAATTATAATGTAATTTCTCCTACAGCACACCTGTACTTCACCTATCCTGCAACTGGTGGTGCGTTTCCTCCGTTGACCCGGCCGGGTCCCTTAGCAACGCATGTGAATAGAAAACGGATCCGAACACACACTGGTTAATGCAGTAGAGGAGTATCCCCTTTTATTCAGCCACCAAACATTTAACGTTTCGGGGGGGAACACCGTTTCAGGGGGAACACCCACCCTTCACCAGAATTATCACAACTATGACAACTAGGTCACAACACCTTTCTTTAAGAGATCTGCCCCAAGTGAGCAGCAGCAGTGGTTCCTATTCATTGCTTGTGCTACATACTCAAAGGATGGCATCAAACAGTATCAGCATTTTCTCCGCCGGGGAACAAAATTCATTGTGCAATATTAGTCCAATTTTATTAGTATATTAGAGCTATTGATGGAATTCCTCAATAAATACAATATGTATTTGATTTTCTTATTGCTCAGTAATGGAATATTATCCGGTAATATAAATATGCATGCATTTAGAGGTGTATCACGTAATTCACTGTCATGGTCTCCTTTGTCTCCCACCTCTAAGCTTTTTAGAATATTATCATTTGAATGCTACATTAAAGGGTTTGTTCACCCAACAGTTGTGACCGTTTTTCTAATATTGAAGTGTAAAGTGTCTTTTTTCACCGTCTAAAGCAGCTCTGGGAAGGGGGGGGGGTCGCTGACCAAATAAACTGTTCTAAATTGATACATTTAGTTGATACATTTCTTATCTTTGTCCCGACTGAGCAGAATCTCTGGGTTTCATTACAGGCAGCTGTTAGAATTGATACAATAGTTGCAAATACTCCAGAGATGCTGCTGAGAAATGTATCAACTAAATGTAAAATCTTAACAGTTTAGAGTCTGCGCCTGAATTACTGAGCTGCCAGACTAAAACACCAGAGACAAGGACATTCAACTTTAAACTTGGATTTTGGAAAACCAGTAAAAAATAAATAATGAAAAGTAATTAAAGTCTTTATTTCTGGGGAACAATCTGAATGAACTGAACTGAAAAAAAGTGTTTGGGAAGTGAACAATACCTTTAAAGAGGTTAACTTCGAGTTAACTTTTAGTATGATGTAGAAAGTGATATTTTAAAACAATTTACATTTGGTTTTCATTTTTTATTATTTGTGGTTTTTGCGTTATTTAGCTCTTTTTTCAGTAGCTCTCCAGTTTGCAATTTTAACAAAGTCCCCTAGCAACCATGCATTGATTTAAATGAGAGACTGGAATATGTTTTGGAGAGGCCTAAACAGAAAGATGAGTAATAAAAAGTAGCAATAATAATAAATGTGTAACCTTACAGAGAATTTGTTTTTTTAGATGGGGTCAGTGACCCCCATTTGAAAGCTGGAGTCAAAGCTTATAAAAAATAATGGACAATTGGAAAGTTGCTTAGAACTGGCCATTTTATAACATACTAAACGTAAAGGGATTCTGTTATGATTTTAATAATGTACTTTTTATTTCTAAATTACATTGTTTACACTGCAAATAATTCACTGTACAATATAAAATTTCATTCATAAACCAGCAAATGTATTTTTTAGTTGTAATATTGGTGTGTAGGCAGCCATCTCAGGTCATTTTGCCTGGTCATGTGCTTTCAGAAAGAGCCAGAACTTTGCCTCATGAGGAAAACTTCAGGCGACTTTGGGAAATGAATCGCTCCGAATGCCATCCCGCCTGCGATTTCCATTCTAGCCCCATGTCAAATTTCAAAATTAGATATAAAAAATCTGTTAGCTCTTTTGAGAAAGGGATCTCAGTGAAGAATTCTTGAATTTTTTTTCCCCATGATAGTATCCCTTAAAAGGTAAACCACCCCTTTAAGGGCTCCTTCCTCACTTCACGTCATATAACTCTCTACTGGGGTGACTGCGGATTTATAGGGCCGTTCTCATGTCGACAACCCTTTTAACATCTCAATGTATTTTTTACACTCTCGTATCACATCCATAGTTTCCTTAACTGACACCTTGTGATGTAGGCTAGGGATGAAGTTTCTGGCTATATAGGCAATGACACACTGGGGTATTTTCAGCTGCAATAGCAGCAAACCACTTGTAATTATCCCTCCATTAGATTGAACTGTAAATATATAGACCCCTGTACTGGCACACTCACAGGTTAATTACCCATGGTGCCCATAGGCAGTTACCTACAGCAACTAATCAGTGATTAGCTTTTTGAAGCCAGCTGCAAGTAGAACAATGAATGCAGCAATTTGATTGGTTGCCATGGGTTACTGTCCATGGGCAAATTTGCACAGTGTTGATAAATGACCCCCAATAGGACAGCAGCTCCGTACGCACATATTTTTTCTCCTATTCTGATTCTCTGCATCCTTATCGGTTCTTTAAGGATAAGACCCGGTAAAGCTGCATTGGGATTGGCTAGGCTGAATTGGAAGTTCCTACTCCACCTATCCAATCCCTCTACAGCTTTACCGGGACTTATCCTTAAAGAACCAATGAGGGTACAGAGAATCTGAATAGGAGAGAAATGTTGCCTGCAAGGAGCTACTATCTGAAGCTGGCAGCACTCTGAAAGTTAATCAAGTAAGTGAAACATTGCTGGGCCCCCCTTAGACACAAAACCATGCGGGGCCCAGGACAACTGTCCCCCTGATGGCATCCCTGAAGATAACTGTACCAGCCCAAGGCCCTACTGCCCAAATCCTTACAATGTTCTGCATATCTGTAAATATTGTGTATGTAGTTTGTACATGTAGGGACCCATATGCTCCCCTATGGCTTTACATGGCAACACTTCCTTGTACTCTGGTTGCTAAGCAAAAGCCCATGTGACTACTGTAGCTCATTAGCATAATGTGTACAGTGTATCATTGGCCCAGAGGCTGATGACAAGTTCCTGACACTAGTGCTGGGCAGAGGGCGGGACTTCCTCTTTCCCCCTGTCACACAAGGAGGGAGTGGTTGGTAATAGGAGTCCTGTGCTCAGACCCTAGTAAAGATAATGCCTTGGTAAAGTCAGGGATACAGGGACCCCATGAATGAGGTGTAGTCATGACAGGGTAGTTCTCTGTACCAGCACTTTCTAGGAAAACTAGTAGGAATAGCAAGGTGGTAGCTCTCCCCTCAGGCAAGACTGGTCTGTAGTGTCGGGATCACAGACTAATAGGGATTTATGTTTAGTGCTTTCCCTGATCCAATGTGTGGGGATCCAGGTCACGGTACAAATGCTCTGTAAGGCTACAAATGTCTTATTATTGCTACTTGTTGTTACTCATCTTTCTATTCAGGGCCTCTCCTATTCATATTCCAGTCTCTTATTCAAATCAATGCATGGTTGGCAGGGTTATTAGGACCCTAGCAACCAGGTAAAATTGCAAACTGGAGAGCTGCTGAATAAAAATCTAGATACGTAAAAACCCACAAATAATAAAAAATGAAAACCAACTGCAAATAAACAATCCCTTGAAAGTCCACTGATAATATTTTGACTGGACCTGAGCTTCTATGGGGGGTGCACAGTTTTACATTCAGATGCCATTGCATGCAGGCTATGGCACATGCCAGAGTGGCAGTTGGAATCAGAGGTCTAGAGACAAGTACCAGTGGCAGTTGGGATCAGTACTGGTTTGTCTCAGACCAGAGAGCATCTCTTGGTGATTTGCGGATTTCCAATCGATTCAAAGAGATTTCCCAGTGCGGAAAAGCGATTTTTATTTTTGCAGCTGAAAGCAAATTCACAAACTTTCGTTGAGGTTGCTTTTGAAGAAAGAAGAAAATCCAACTTTAGTCCAATATTTGAGATCTTATTGGTACCGTCAAGATGAAGAGACGAATCGACGACAGGAGCAGCACTGAGCAAAGAAGTGGGAGAAAAAGGAGCAAAAAGGCGAAAAAACACGGGTGTAGCTCAGACAGGGAGCAAAAAACAACGCAAGGAGGAAAAAGACCCCGACGCAGCTCCTCAACAGAACGTAAGTAGAACCGGCTGATTTTATACGTCTGCATCAACTGTTTTTTTGTACGTAATCCTAAAAAATAATGAAATACAATAATGAAAACCTTATTGGTGGCAAAACAATTCTATTGGGTTTAAATGATTTTATGTGTGGACAAAGTATTAGTGATCTGTATCAATTAAATGATCTCAGTCTATTTCAACTGTCAAAATATATTTGTCAGTTGGTTATCTAAAAAAGTGATATATTATATATTTAACTGTGTTTCTCTGTTAATCTGTATCAGTGTAACTATATATTTCATATATTTGTGTGTTTATCTATATATAGATGTGTGATAGTAAATATCTACAGGTGTCTCTATTTATTGGTGTCAATATATGTTTGTATCTGTTTAGTGAATGGCTGCTTCTATTGCAAAAACTTTTGCTGAGAAGAATTATTATTCCCGTTGCGCTTATTTTTTCCGTTAAAGGGGTGGTTCACCTTCAAGGTAACTTTTAGTGTGTTATAGGATGGCTAATTCTAAGCAACTTTTCAATTGGTCTTCATTATTTATTTATTTTTATAGTTTTTGAATTGTTTGCCTTTTTCTTCTGACTCTTTCCAATTTTCAAATGGGGGTCACTGACCCCATCTAAGAAAAAAATGCTCTGTAAGGTTACACATTTATAGTTATTGCTACTTTTTATTACTCCTCTCCTATTTAGGCCCTCTCCAATTCA
Source organism: Xenopus laevis (assembly GCF_017654675.1). Taxonomy (NCBI): domain Eukaryota; kingdom Metazoa; phylum Chordata; class Amphibia; order Anura; family Pipidae; genus Xenopus; species Xenopus laevis. Next base: position 45,442,390 of record NC_054381.1, read on the forward strand.
CACTCCAGTCTCTTATTCAAATCAGTGCATGGTTGCTAAGGTAATTTGGACCCTAGCAACCCAATTGCTGAAGCTACAAACTGGAGAGCTGTTGAATAAAAAGCTAAATAACTTAAAAAATCACAAATAAAAATTAAAAACCAATTGCAAATAGTCTCAGAATATCCCTCTTTACATCATACTTAGGGTAAGGTCACACGGGGAGATTTAGTAACCTGGCAACTAATCGCCTCTTCTTCTAGGTGACAATCTCCCCGAATTACTTTCCCTAGCCTTCCCGTCGGCTATAATGAGAAATCGCCAGCGAGATTCCTTGTGAGGCAACTTTGGAAAATGGAGTGTGCCATCCTGCTGGCATTTTTTTTTTTTATTATAGCCGGCGGGAAGGCAGGGGAAAGCAATTCGGGGAGATTTGTGTATTCATTAAAATACACAAAAATTTGTAGCCCAGAAGAATAGGCGATTAGTCACAAGGTGACTAAATCTCTCTGAATCTCCCCATGTGCCCTTACCCTAAAGTTAACTCAAAGGTGGACAACCCATGTAACTACTAATTACCATTCTTTGAATTTGTTTATAGCATTTCTCTCAGAAGGAAGAAGTGGATTAAAGAGGCCCCGTGTGGAAGAAGAGATTCCTCTCCCAGTAGCAATCAGCAACTGCACCATCCATGCTGAGCTTGGGAGTGGAACATTCGGCAAAGTAAGTGCTGGCCTTCTGGGTAACCATACCTGTGTTTTCTTATTTAGTATTAAGGAATATAAGAAGCAGGGAATTCCCATATATCTTTACTGAGGTTTACCTTGACCTTTAATGGGGTTTAATGTAACGTGGTATGGTGGCTTACCAATTTTATAATCACAACTTTTTAACTAAAAACCCTGTTTTTGTAAATACATGTACTCCCAAAGATACTAAATTACTTATCAAACAGGGGACCAGGGAATGTGCATTGATCAATCCCCCTCTTTTTTTATATATCTTTACTGAGACATTATAAATAACTGTTAAGGAAAGGCCAGATAGACCCTGGTCTAGAGGGCAAATATTCTGAGCTAAAAGGCGGCCCTTTTCATAAATGTATCACTAGCAAATGTCTTGGGATGAATAGTTTATGTCTATTATATACAGATAGAATGAGAAACAATTTAGTACTGGCTTGTGGGGGAGTAGAACAAAAGTGGCCTATGGTGACAAAGGTAAATCCAGCCATGGATCACAGAAGTGAATTTCTAACATTTTATTTCTTATTCTGCCTTTTTTAGGTATGGTTGGTATCTTTTCCTAGCAGGAGCCAGCATATGGCCATCAAGGTCATCAAGAAGAGCGACAAGACCAACATGTCCAGCATCATCACTGAGGCAAGGGTACTGAAGACAGCTGCTGGATGCCCCTACCTTTGTCATGGTCATGGATCATTCCAAACACAGGTACAACATATCATCACTAACTTTATTGGGTAGTTCACATTTAGGTTAACTTTAAGGGGTCGATTCACCAAGGATCGAATATCGAGGGTTAATTAACCCTCGATATTCGACTGGGAATTAAAATCCTTCAACTTCGAATATCGAAGTCGAAGGATTTTAACGCAAATAGTGCGATCGAAGGATTATTCCTTCGATCGAACGATAAAATCCTTCGAATTGAACGATTCGAAGGATTTTAATCCAACGATCGAAGGAATATCCTTCGATCAATAAAACTTAGGAAAGCCTATGGGGACCTTCCCCATAGGCTAACATTGAGTTCGGTAGCTTTTAGATGGCGAACTAGGGGGTCGAAGTTTTTTCTTAAAGAGACAGTACTTCGACTATCGAATGGTCGAATAGTCGAACGATTTTTAGTTCGAATAGTTCGATTCGAAGTCGTAGTCGAAGGTCGTAGTAGCCCATTCGATGGTCGAAGTAGCCCAAAAACACACTTCGAAATTCGAAGTTTTTTTTACTTCGAATCCTTCACTCGAAGTTAGTGAATCGGCCCCTAAGTATTCCCAAAGGGGGCAGGCCATGATGTAAACAGGGTGGGTCATGGAATCTGCAGTGGAGTACCTGGGATACCATAGTTGCAACTTTCTATAAGAATACTCTTACAATACCAGAGAACCACAAAATGTGTATAAATAACCCCAATAACGTTTTTACATTTTCCTTGAGCTCCAAAGTAGTATTCTTCAGAAAATGCCACCTGTAGCTTTCCCTTGCCAGTCTACATAGGAAGCTAGAAGAGCTGGCATTCTGATAGTTATTTTAGTAAAGGCCAAGGACAGCAACCCTGGGTGCAGGGTGAGTAAAGGTTTGGGGCAGCTCAAGCTAAAACACACATTGTGCGCAAGATGAGCAGATCCGCCATGGGGGGTATTGAGAGGGGAGATTGCATCCAAAGGGGGGAAGGGGCAACCCTAATGAATGAAAAAACGTAAGGTATATTCCACTGCCCCCAATAAGCTGACTGACTTTAGCAAATATACTGCAGCTACTTATCAGTCTCACTGTGCCCCCTATAGTTCCTGGGCCCTCCAGCAGTTGCACTGTCTGTGTTCTTTATAGTTACACCCCTACTTTTCAGTAATTTGATTAGTGAGACTGTATTGTAGTAGCTGTGACTGGGAAAAAATACATTCAACAATTTTAATATTGTGTCCAAGTAAAACCTACCTAACTGCTAATTGATCAGTTATTTAGTACAAAAGGACATTGGCCAAAAATGTTGCTAATGTGTGCAAGTGTTCATGTCTCTAAAAAAAACACTTTGTGCAAAACTTTGTAATCACGTGTTTTCAACCATATGTTCTTGTAGTTTAGTAATTTTGCCATTTGTTTCTTTAACCAGCGGCATGCTCTGCTCGCTATGGAGTATGTCAGTGGAGGGACCCTAAGAAATGTCATCAAGAATGCTGGCCAGCTGGAGATGAACTTAGTAACGTAAGTGACTTTATGTGTTTGTAATGGGGTAACAGAGCAGGAGCTGGCCTAGAGTACATGCAGAAGGAAGGATGGAAAGAGGTCAGCATTCGGTATCTTCAGCCGACTGAATTTCATCTTTTGTTTTTGTAAAGGAAATCAGCTAGGGAATCTATGTATGTAATATAGCTGTAATGGCACAACAAATAATATCTTTCTCTTCTATAAAGTGCTGTCCTGTAGCTTCACTTCCTATTGCAGTAAACCCACTGTCCCTACAGTAAGCAAATATGTACAAAGCATCTTGTGTTATTCAATTTACACATCACCTCATTATAATTTGCTAGAATGGGGCAAAAAGAGTTGTGTCTCATCCTGTATGGAGTGCTGCCTTTGTGAAGACATATGGAGATGTGACCGTCATTCAGAATGCTTGAAGGACTAGGGCGACCCCTTGCATTGAGCTGTAAGGGCCATGGTTTATGTCCCATAGCAGTCCTACAGGTGTGCCTAGCCTTTAGTTAGTGGGCCCTCATATATTACAGCAGGGTCAAAGCACCTTTATAATACGAACTATAGTATAAACAAAGCAAACAAATGTATTCACTATTGAAATGTTAAATAATTTCTTTTCTCCAAAGATTCTACGCAGCAGAACTGGTGTGTGGCCTGCAGTTTCTCCACTCCAAAGGGATGATTCATCGGTATGTAAAATTTATAAACATCCCATATATTATCTTTCTGTTCATATATTGTTTCTGCATTTTAAACTTAAACCCTTTGTTCGCTCAAATAAAATGACTCTTATGTAAATGGCACATGGTGCATTTTGCCGTCTGTATGTTATACAGCTTTTCATTGCAATGCATTGAAATCACTGCCAGGACATCAGTAATAAAGTATTAAAAATAGAGTATTAAGAAAATGGAGTATTAAACAGAGTATTAAACAAACTGTAACACCTCATGAATTTGGGGAAGAGGGTTCACATTCCTTCTCACCCCCACTCATAAAATAGTACTGGCTGACTCCCAACATTTATACTTACCTCTCACTCTACTTCCCTGCTCTTTCTCAATTCCTTTTAATTTTTTAACCCTAATGTCTACCTTGCAGGGATCTTAAACCAGCTAATATCCTGGTAACCAACGAGGGACATATAAAGATCGTCGACTTTGGATTGGCAGCTGAGGGCGTGTTTGGCAAGAAAAGAACCAAAGGCATAAAAGGAACACTGCCCTTTATGGCCCCAGAGGTATGTGACTGTGATTTAATTTAAATGCATATAGCAGAGAGGTAATAGATTCTCTAAGATGTGCTTATACTTATAAGTCTATTTCATGCATTTAAATACTCAACTAAAAAATATGTATTTTTTGTGTTTTGCTGGTATATGATTTTTTTCTATACAAGGCAATTCAGATTAAAAAGGGGAACAAAAGTCAATCACTAGGTGGGGGTGCCAGATAGCGTGCTCTGGGTTCCTTTCTATACATCATTTTAACTGTTCCCAGGTAACCACTGTGCTGCCCAGGGTGGGACACTTGCACCCTAGAGTAATTGCTGGGAGTTTACTACACATGAGAACAGCTTCAGCACAAGAGAGAGTTACAGAAAGAGCAGAGGTTTAGTTAAATGCATACACTAGAGGATTTTAATAACAATCTTTTTTTTCAAATCTAGGTGTTAAAAGAGAAGAGCTATAATGGAGGCGTAGACTGGTGGGCATTAGGGATCATCATATGTAAAATGGCATGTGGGAGCTCACCATTCATGGAGTACGGCAACAGGACAGAATGCCGTTTGTCTATTCTTCTTGGACAGCCATGCATTCTGATAAGGTTCAGCTTCGAATTGCAAGATCTCCTGAGAATGGTAAGTATTGGAATTTATGGAGAGGGTATAACTAGTTCTGCTATATTATATCATTTCCCAGAGAACTGATACTGTTCCTAGAGATCTAGCAGTGACACTAACTGGATATTCTTGTTTGCTGAATAGTGTATAGGCAATTGGACAAAATCCCTGTGCTATGAGGGTATTAGTGAAGGTGTGTAGCTTCATATTAGCAATAAATATCTGATAATGTTTTCTTTCTTTAGCTCCTGAAGAAAAATCCAAAAGAACGACTGGGCTGCAATGGAAATATTCGGGAGCACCCATTTTTTAATGCTATTAATTGGGTGCAACTAGAAAAACGGACTCTACCACCTCCTTCCCAGCCAGAAGCAGTAAGTACATGACTACATGTGTTTTGGTATGCTACTGCTTATTATGAATAGGCACTTATCTTGAAATCTCTAGATGTTTGTGTTTTAATACATGGAGACAAAAAGGAACACCAAGAGCCCCAATAGTGTAATATGTTTTTACAGGGAGTAATGGTAGAGTAAACAAGTTAATACTCACAAACCAGGGTTACCGATAGGCAACGACTGTATAGGCAGGTGGGGATATTATCCTGACCCCACTCAGGAATAAAACGTCGCTAGAAGAAGAAAAAGGGGATGATTAATACATATTAAGGGCTAGAGACCCGTGTTTTCCTGTACTACAGTATCTACATAGGCGGTTAGGACTAGGCGTAGGTTTATTAACTCTGTGGAAAACTCTCTATGGCATTCCACAATTACAATTGCACTCAATTGTGTGTATTGTTCTTATGCCATCTACTTTACTTACATTTTTTTTTTTTTAGTAACAAACTAATTTATATTTTTTTAACTGCAGTTGTCACCTGTGGATTTTAAGAAGACATGTGAGGAGCCACCATCATTCTTGAAGTCCCTGAAACATACTATCACATCAGGTGATCAGGTATCTCTTCAAGATATGGCATGTCTAGATTAAATTTCACAGGTTCCAGCCATTTCTGGACCTTCTGGCACTGATGGTGTTTTTATACCCTACCATCGTCCCCATGCCACGACAAACATCAGGCCCCATTATCAATTCCATGACTTCTAGGGGAAAATTTATCAAAGATTGAAGTTCTGCCACTAGAGTGAAATTCCGCAGCTCTCAATTCATTTCTATGGGATTTTGAAAGGCGTATTTATCAATGAGTGAAAGTGAAAGTTCACCCTTTGATAAATATGCCTATAAAAATCCCATAGAAATGAATGGAGAGTGGTGGAATTTCACTCTAGTGGCGGAACTTCACTATTAACTTCACTCTTTGATAAATATACCCCCTAGTCTTCTGTCCTCATTATTGTTATCTTAATTTTGGCCTACCTGAGCTTCCATCAGTTGCCATCTGCCCCAGGGTTTGGCCCTTGATATCAAACTCTTTTTTTTCAGCCCCTGCCTCTGCCATCAGCCACTTCTAACTCTTGCCACTAGTCATTACCATCAGCCTTTGCCCCACACCAATGGTCTATTACTCACCATTTCCATTATTCCCTGGCTAAAACATCTAAAAAACATCACAACCTATCTATGAGCCTTTCCATCTGGTTCTGACTGAATCTTTCTATCAGTCACTGTCTCTGGCCCTCAGCCAATCAAAGGTCTATTTCATCGATTCCTCCCCTGTAGTCCTATTATCTATACTAGTGTCATTCACTATCAGCTCCTACTATTGGGTCCTGTAACACCATGAATCCAGCATTACCATTGGGCCTAAAACCTTTGCACCCAGGGGTGATTCTACCCTCACTTCCACCCTGAGGCAGCCTCCCCTTTTAACCCCCATGGTAACTTTTAACCAAGTAGAAGCAGGCTGCATCATTGTGCAGAGAAATTGCTCACTCTGCACTAAAATAGTCTAAATTCCCCTTTAAAAAAGGTAATGTTGACACTTAAAGGTACTAGGAACAACTGTAACACATAGGCATTACTGTCTGAGGCAAGTACCTCAACTTGCCTCATAGTGGGAGCACCACACAGTACACTTTCATTCTAACTCCAGTTCCTTCATTTATATATGTTATGTTTGGCGAAGGTATATAACTAAAGGACTCTTATTTAAATATAATAATAAAACATTAAATAGGAAACTAGAGTATAGTCTGACAACAATACTGCACACAGTTCACTACTGATCCAGGGATTTATCCGATTGCCATATTGGAGTCAGGAAGGAATTTTTTCCCCCCTCTGAAGCACACTGGACACAGCTTCAGATGAGGTTTTTTTTGCCTTCCTCTGGATCAAGATAAATAGGAATTTTATGAATTTAAACAAGAATTTTATGAATGAAAGGTTGAATAGTGTGGCTATCAATCTTTTTTTAACCTTATATATAAAAGTACTAATTACTAAATTATGCAGGATAAGGCAGGATGAAATGCTTAAAAATTCCAGAATGTAGGAACAAAACCTATATAATTAATATTTAAAATAAAATGTCAAAAACTACGTTGGTTAAAAGAACTCATAGTTCCGTATTCCCTCATTAGAATACATATATAGCATCACCCTCATGTATTGGTAATTTAATTTTTTTTAACAAATTTGCCTTAAATTATAGGAAATAATTTAAATGTCAGGCATTTTATTTATTGGTATAGGCACAGCAAGGAAACATAGTATAGCTTAAATAAAATAAGCTAAAATTGGTTTCAATGATTAAATATGGTAGAAAATAATATTAAGGACAAGAAATAAAGTAGATGAATTTTGTACAAAATAACTAAAATAGACTGATTTATACAGAAAAGTTTCAGCTATATTAATCCACAGGTGAAAGGTTAGTATTTGTGATATTTATTTGGATTAGCAGTATTTTTTAGGGCTCACTGTTAAATGAAAGACCTTTCTCTTCCTCGGGTTCAACCAACAATCTTTATTATTAGTAGTTCTTGAACCTACGGAAGAAGAAATGTCTCTCTCAAACGCTAGCTATAATAATTCTTAGTCCAAATAAAAATTATATCCCAACAATACTTACTTTTTGCCTCTCTAATAAGATGGTTAGGATACAGGGGCAATTCTAGTGATGCCGCCCCCTGCTCCCCAGGTGTTACTTTTACAGAGTGGGTCCAGCGGGGCAGTGTCACTAGTGCTTTCTGCACTAGAGGAGCCAAATTTCCAGTTTAAAAAAGAGAAATTCAGATTTTAAAGTTACCAGGAGTGGCTATTTGCCACCCCTGTTAAGTTGTGGGCTGCTCCAGTCTGAGGCGAATTTCTCAACTCGCCTCATGGTGGCAGCGCCCCTGTTAGGATAGGTTAGGGACCTGCTCAGAGAGTCTACCTTGACGTGGTGGCAGGCTTGATATCCTTTGGCCAAACATATGTCATTTTCCTAAAGTACCAGAATGATTATTGGATGCCATTCAGGTTGTACAGAACTACGCGATTATCGATTCTTGAGTCTTGACCACAGAAGAAGCCAACTGAGACGACTGAAGAGAAATCCCATCAGCGAATATTTCCTTTACTCAATTTGATATTCCTCTTTCTGTAATAAAGTTATCCAGGAATCCTATTGTTATGGTGTTTTCTGTGTATCATACCATTTATTGGCCAACACCTCCACTGAGTTATACCTTAGTAATCCTAGCGTCAGAGGTTTTACCCCTTTAAAACCAAACACATAAGGAATACACAACCTGCATGGCTAATTAGCAATTCATTTAGATGCATGGCTGCACATAAGTCAGTTCAGTCTGCAGCATGCATCTAAATGAATTTCTTATTAGCCATGCAGGCTGTGGATTGCATATGTTTTCAGTTTTAAAGGGGTGAGGTGGCAACCCCAGGTATGTGTCTCATTTACCCATCCATGGATAGATTTACTATAGCTCTGGCACAGAAAAAAAGGTTAATACAGAGACACTGGCATGTGAGCAGGAGTTTAGTCTTTAATGTAGCAATATATACAAACTGGCAGTGCTACATCCAGAAGTCCTTTGGGACGTGGCAGTAAAAGACAGTGAATGTAAGAGAATGGTTAATATTGTATATAATACGCCCCTACTGTAATTTATAAAGCTATTAGATGTCACTGAGGAGTCAAGTGACATAAATATAATTTTTATTCATTACATACTAATATTGCGGCTATTGGCTACAAATACAAATGTGTGGCAGAATATTTGGAATAAACCCCCAGGAAGATCTTGGCCAATAGTTCATTCATCTGAGATCTACCGGGGCCCAAAGCACACGATCCACTAAATACCTAATAGAACTTATTAAGCTCTGCTAGGACCCAAATTATATAAACCACTAGCTGGTACTTGTTGAGGCCAGCTGGGACTTCATCATATGAACCACTAGATGCCTCATGGTGCTAGTTAATGTTTGCAGCATCCTACACTTTATAACCCACTAGACCAGGGGTCCCCAAACGCCGGGCCACGGATATACTTGAACTGGGCCGCTGAGTCTCAATTATGTTCACTCAAATCCTGTGAATACCAACCAGCTCGCAAGCAACATGTTGATCACCAACCCCCTGAATCTTGCTCCCAATAGCCTCAAAGCAGGTACTTATTTTTTAATTCCAGGCTTGGATGTTTTGGTTGCATAAGAAACAGATGTACTGCCAATCAGAGCGCTGCCAGTCAACATAGGTGCTACCAAATTACAGCCCTTATTTGGTACCCCCCAGGAACTTTTTTAATACTTATGTGGCTCCCCTACTCTTTCTATATTAGGTTTTTAAATAGGCTCATGGGTGACTTTTACTATGTTATAGAATGGCCAATTCTAAACAACTTTTCAATTGGTCTTCATTTTTTTATGGTTTAAGGGTTATTTGCCTTCTTCTTCTGACTTTTCCAAATGGGGGTCACTGACCCCATCTAAAAACAAATGCTCTACAAAGCTACTACAAATGTATTGTTATTGCAACTTTGTATTACTCGTCTATTCAGGCCATTTCCTATTCATATTCCAGTCTCTAATTCAAATCAATGCATGGACACTAGGGTAATTGGACCCTAGCAACCAGACTGCTGAAATTGCAAACTGAAGAGCTGCTGAATAAAAAAGTACATAACTCAAAAACCACAAATAATAAGAAATGAAAACCATTGCAAATTGTCTCAGAATATCAGTCCCTACATCATATACTAAAAGATAATCAAAAAGTGAACAACCCCTTTAAGCAAAGAAACTCTTCCGCTAGGGGACTGATATCCCATATTATACCAACATACTATCAATGAGAAAAAGTCACCGAACGTCTTGCCATGTCACGAAAGGCAGAAGACTATATCCACATGGACAGAAATGCTTATTTTGGGTTGTAACCTTTTCAACTGCAATGAGTGAGGGTGTGGATCAGATTGCTGCATTGGCAGATTGGAGGGAAGCTAGGATATATGGAGGATGCAACTGGGCAAATTAGGGAAGCTATTAAGAGGGGTGCCTGAACTGAACTTGGGGTTAAATATGTAATACTGGACCCATTGGTAGACAATTTTATTGTAATTGAACCCCGGTGTGCTTCTCACCCAGTGCAAAAAAGTGCAAACAAAAATGCAAAAGGTGCATGACTTAGCTTAAAAAAAGTCCAAAAAGATCCAGTTTTCAGACTCCTGTTTTCCAAGGCCTGGGGGAGGCCCCTTATCCCCAACTCCCTGGCCAAAAGGCACCTCAGGGGGCAAGGGTCTTCAGGTCACACTTTGCCGCAAAGTCCCTCCCTGTCCAATCCTAAAGCCTTTCAGGTCGGGATAACTGATGGATTTCCAAAGAGGTTCAAGCATCAGGGTGTGCCCTCATAGGACATGCTTTTGACTTGGAGGCCAATGCACCGAATGCGAAAGTGTAAAAATAAGTACTAAAAGAATAAATAACAATAAATATGGTGGCTGTGGCACAGATACACAGATGTTTGGGGCAATGTGATGGATATTTGGCTCCTGTCGGCACAGGTACAAATTAGGGGCAATATGATAGATTTTTTGGCTGCTGCTGGCATAGGTAATCATAAACTGGATGTTTTGGTTTATGCTGGTACAGGTATAGATTGGGGGCAGTGTCGGACTGGCCCACTGGGATACCAGGAAAACTCCCGGCGGGCCCAGGTGTCAGTGGGCCCTCTTGCCTCTAACCATTTGGTCTATTTCATGGTCATTCCCTATTTATTTATTTATGGGGAAAAAAAGAGGCTTAATAATGGAAAAATAGACTATAGTATGTAGAGATATGGTAATGCAGGACTGGGTGTGGGCACTGATTGAAGCCCTTGCCTAGGATGCCTAAATACCTTGGCCTGGCCCTAATATGCATGACAAATCACAGAATATATTCACCACCAATAACTGCTACATGCATTTGCCAAGGAAGGTCAGCTTACAAGACCTTACTTAAAGTGAAATAAAACACCTTTCAAATTGTTAGTTTTTCCCTACTTTTTCCCCCTTCTTATTCTAGTGATGTGCTCATGACAAGACATTTTCAAGATCAGTAACAGAAATGCTACAAATGCTGTTTTTGCTTGTGTTCAGCTCTTTGTTTACTTCAGTTTAATTAAGAAGGAAATAAAGTGAGGTACTTCAGTTTAATTAAGAAGGAAATAAAGTGAGGTAAATAGATAATTACAGGGGTTGTTCACCTTTGAGTTAACTTTAAGTATGGGGTAGAGAGTGGTATTCTGAGACTATTTGCAATTGGTTTCATTTTTTATTATATGTGGTTTTTGAGTTATTTCGCTTTTTATTCAGCAGCTCTCCAGTGTCAGCAATCTGGTTGCTAGGGTCCAAATTACTCCAGCAACCATGCATTGAAGTGAATGAGAATATGGACTATTAATAGGGGAGGATCTGAATAGAAAGATGAATAATAACAATGAATGTGCAGCCTTACAGAGCATTTGTTTTTTTAGACACGGTCAGTGACCCCCATTCGAAAGCTGGAAGGAGTCAGAAGTAGAAGGAAAAAAAGAAAAAACTAAAAAAAAAATAAAATAATGAAGACCAGTTGAAAAGTTGCTTAGAATTAGCCGTTAAACAACATACTAAAAGTTAAGTTAAAGGTGAACCACCCCTTTAAGGTTAGTCTCTTCATTACAGAGGTTGCTACACTATTACAGATGCCAAAAGTGCTCACACAGCGTTACCTTTGGAATCGAATTAAATATATCACAGTTGTCTTATTTTGTAGCACTCGAGTACATTATTTCCACCGGCACATTTTAAACCTTGGAACAACGTGACAGCTCTTGTAACCCTCTTTCAGCTTAACGGCCCCAGAACAAAACACACTGCTTGCTCCCTTCACCACTAACAACAAACTAAAGGCCCAACACACTGAAGACACTCAAACGGATGTGTGACAGGGCAAATATATAACATTTATTTTGTTTATTGCTGCATCGGGTTTGTGAAATCATAAACAAAGGTGAGAATCATGTCCATACTCACATAACACTGAGGGGCACATTTACTTAGCTCGAGTGAAGGAATAGAATAAAAAATACTTTGAATTTCGAAGGTTTTTTTTGGCTACTTCGACTACGACTTTGAATTGAACGATTCAAACTAAAAATCGTTCGACTATTCGATAGTCTAAGTACTTTTTCTTCGACCACCTAAAACCTACCGAGCATCAATGTTAGCCTATTGGGAAGGTCCCTATAGGCTTTCCTAGCTTTTTTTGATTGAAGGAAAATCGTTCGATTGATGGATTAATATCCTTCGAATCGTTCGATCCGAAGGATTTAATCATTCGATCAAATGATTTTTCCTATGATCGTTCGAACGAATGAATAGCGGTAAATCCTTCAACTTCGATATTCGAAGGATTTTACTTAGACAGTCGAATATCGAGGGTTAATTAACCCTCGATATTCGACCCTAAGTAAATGTGCCCCTGATAGTTTTGTCACCTGGAATCAACTCAGTAGTGCTACTGGAGGGACTTCCACACATTCTTCTTACAAAGACTTATATAAGTACTCTCAGTTCCTGTTAATAGACAGACCAATACGGAACGCATTTTAGGACATCCTGCAGTGAAATACCAGTCCTTCATGCAATGTCCTATGCCTTCGGAATGGCGCATCGTTCGCTTTTACCGTCACTCATCGTCCAAATCTGCAGTCACACCTCCGTCCTCTACCCTCCCTAGGGTTGCCACCTTTTTGTAATTTAGTTACTGGCTGGTGGGGGGCAGGAAGAAAAAGGGGCGGGTGTGACGTCAAAAGGGGGCAGGACTATTACATAAAAAGGGGCGGGACGCGGAGCTGTGAAGACAGAGGACAAAAGCTAAATTTTACAGGGGATTGGGGGGCGGGCCAGGCGGGTCTTTTTAAGGGTATTACAAATTTACCGGCAGCTACATTGCCGGTAAATTTGCAATACCGGCCCCGGCAGGTGTTTTACCTTCCGCCCTCAGTCCTCTTCCTTCTGTCCTCGCTCACCACTTTAGAAACTGATGGTTAAGACTTTCTGCTGAGAAGAGAGATCTAAGGGGGGAGTGCTAAGAAAATAGGGTGGAGGGCAGAAGGCAGAGGATGGAGGGCTGAGGGCAGAGTTCGTATGACTGAAGGCTGAGAAAGAAGGGTAGAGGACGGAGGTGTGATTGCAGAATTGGACGATGAGTGACGATAAAAGCAACTGATGCGCCATTCGGAAGCCATAGGACATCGCATGAACAGGCTGTGGGTTCTGGCAAATGCCAGACGGGCTGCTATAATGTGCCATAGAAAGTCAGCATTTAGTGGGCTGGTGAGGCTTCTGTTTGGGCTTATTGGGCCTCTGTGTACCTTAAACGGCAAAGCCCATTTTATTTCTCAGTCCGGACCTGCGCATGAATGCCATATATATTTCGCTGCAGGATGTTCTAAAATGCGTCTATCAATCAGCTCGTGTGTCTGCGGCTCTGAAACTCACCATTATACTGGCAAGTTACTCGGTTACAGGCGGGTCTCTTATCTCCTGCATTCTCAACATTCCAACTGCACCACTAGCTTCAGCTTAGCAGCGCCGCCTTATGACGTTTCACTCACCAATGAGGTTATGCAAGAGCGACAGCTACGTCAGCTACCCGGAAGTTCCCAATGTCATCCTGTGTGAGTAGGAACCGGCTTGTCTGAGCTGCTGATATATTGCTGCTCACTTGGCTGCCCGGTGAGTTATTGGCTTTATATGCACTTAACGCCGTGTGACTGATAATCTCCATGTTATACGTGTTATTCGTGTATGGAATATCTTATCACAAGGCAATGTGATTGGGTTCTGGGGGTTAAAATTACTAGTCATGGGAACAAGCACAAATAATTGATCTCACGGTGTTTGTATTGTGGATAAACCACAATAAATTATTAAACCCTCTGCGTCCTTGTTTCTTTACCTAGGGCCCCGCAAGCTGTTGTACTACAAGTGGCCAACATGGTTTAACCCTTTATTATATATTAAAGAATTCTCTGAGTTGTAGTTCGAGAGCTTTTGGGGCAAAGGGGTTATGTAATGATGCTGCTGCTGCTGCTGCTGCTAGAGTTGACAGGGTTGCAGCCTGCCAGTTGCTTTCTTCATCATCACCATTTATTTATTTATCTATTTATAAGGCACCAGCAAGTTATTTCACAAAGGTAATTCTCCTTTAGGCAACTCTGTGGAAAACAAGAGTCTCCAGTAATTTCTCATGATCTTAGTTAAAGCTTTGTTCTGCTATAACTACCCCTGTATGTGCCTTTCAGTTACTTCTACTAAAGGGAATTCTTGTGAGTCTTTATATTACTTTATAGATCAGAAAACATAGCCCAACCGCCTTCATCCATAGATGTAGCTGCTCTCTCTTGCACCCCATGATTTTGCAAAGCTTAACTTCTATCCTGTATAGTCAAATAACCTGGTTACCTTTTAGTTCATTTGTTAACCCTGTATGGTTTTCAGTGTGTGGCGTTATGTGTTGGTTGTAGGGATGTACCGAATCCAGGATTCGGCCAAGATTAGGTCTTTTTCAGCAGGATTCGGATTCGGCTGAATCCTTCTGCCCGGCCAAACCGAATCCGAATTTGCATATGCAAATTAGGGACGGGGAGGGAAATCGTGTGACTTTGTCAGAAAACAAGTAAGTAAAAATTGTTTTCCCATTACCATCCCTAATTTGCATATGCAAATTAGGGTTCGGTATTCAGCCAAATCCAAAATAGTGGATTCGGTGCATCCCTAGTTGGTTCTCCTTTGTCCGACTGCAAGCTATGCATCATCGGTATTGGCACATGTAAACAAAATTACCTCCCCTCTGGTTTGGGGAATACTGAAAATATTGTTTGTTTAAGGCATTAAGTTGGAAGCCGATTTATAATGCCTGGCAAAAAAGCTTTGATGTCAGTGAGTGGGCTCTTTCTGGCTTTGCTGTACCTCTTGCCGCTTGAATGGCCTTTCTTATGAAGCTCATCTGCTTTTTGTCTGTCAAGGAACAACTGAACAAGAAGTGCTAATACAGTACACAATTCTAGTAAATTGGAATCTGGAAGTAAAAAAAGAACAGCTGCGATGTTGTGCAAATAAAGACCACACTCTGCATTCTAATATAACATTAAGGGGCCAATTCATTAACTTCGAGTGAAGGATTCGAAGTAAAAAAACTTCAAATTTCGAAGTGTTTTTTGGGCTACTTCGACCATCGAATGGGCTACTTCGACCTTCGACTATGACTTTGAATCGAAGGATTCGAACTAAAAATCGTTTGACTATTCGACCATTCGATAGTCGAAGTACTGTCTGTTTAAGAAAAAACTTCGACCCCCTAGTTCGCCACCTAAAAGCTACCGAACCCAATGTTAGCCTATGGGGAAGGTCCCCATAGGCTTGGCTAAGTTTTTTTGGTTGAAGGATAATCCTTCGATCGTTGGATTAAAATCCTTCGAACCGTTCGATTCGAAGGATTATTCCTTCGATCATTTGATCAAACTTTTTTGCACGATATTCGAAGTCGAAGGATTTTCATTCCCAGTCGAATATCGAGGGTTAATTAACCCTCGATATTCGACCCTTGATGCATTGGCCCCCAAGTAAGAAGTCATTTCAGAAGCAGAGGATGTTGGTACTTTAAATAACTGTGATGGGCAAATGTTTCTTCAGTCTTTGATGGCAACACAGCAAAGTTCCTGGGGGCCCTGGTGCAGCCACAGCAGAGTTTCCGGTTCCATATAAAGTTTAAATATGCAGTTCATCTTTTTCAAGGATAATGAGTGACAACTAATCTATCCTCAGGACCTGATTTACCAGCCTGCTTAAAGGGGTTGTTCACCTTTGTGTTAACTATTAGTATGGTGTAGCGAGTGATATGTTGAGACAATTTGCAATGGTTTTTCATGTTTTATTATTTATGGTTTTTGAGTTATTTCGTTTTTAATTCAGCAACCCTCAAGTTTGCAATTTCAGCATCTGGTTGTGAGGGTCCAAATTACCCTAGCAACCATGCATGGATTTGAATAAGAGAGCAATGCCAAATTGCCATTGCATTTGTAGCCTTACGGAGTATTTGTTTTTTTTAGATTGGGTCAGTTACCCCCATTTGAAAGCCGGAAAGAGTCAGAAGAACTAGGCAAATAATTAAAAACTATATATAAAAAATAATGAAGGCCAATTGAAAAGTTGCTTAGAATTGACCATTCTGTAAAATACTAAAAGTTCACTTAAAGATGAACCACCACTTTAAGGCAGGCTGCTCTTTTTTGAAAAATAACAGTGGTTTGGATAAAAAAAAACTTTGTGACATAACACAATATTGAGCCCTGATGATGGCACTACTGCATTATTACAAATAGACATTTTATCTGTTAGTGGGGCTCATTCAACACTGGGCAAATTGGCACCTGGGCAGTAACCCATAGCAACAAATTAGTGATTAGCTTTTTTCAACCATATACAAGTTGAACACTGAAAGGTGCAATTTTGCCCAGGATTTTACCCTCAATATCCTTTTAATGGGTATGTTCAGTTTCGGACCTAGGACTGAAGAACTTTCTATGCAATTGCAATACAGTTTGGTTTATAGTATTTTTTTATTTCCCGGTATTTCAAGATATTTACAGCTGAAAATTGCCCTGTATAATCCTAAAGGATCTCCTCACTTCTTATTTAATACTTTAATGTACCTCAGACCTCCTTGCCCACTTTTTACCTTCGTTATCTCTCCTATTCTCGCCTCCACTACATTGCAGCCAGATAAGCCTGGTTATAATGACATTCAGCATATGGGGCACATTTACTAAGCTCCAGTGAAGGATTCGAAGTTAAGAAACTTCGAATTTTGAAGTTTTTTTTTGGGTACTTCGACCATCGAATAGGCTACTTCGACCTTCGACTTCGATTCGAACAATTAAAACTAAAAATCGTTCGACTATTCGACCATTCGATAGTCGAAGTACTGTCTCTTTAAAAAAAACTTTGACTACCTACTTCGCCACCTAAAACCTACCGAGCACCAATGGTAGCCTATGGGGACCTTCCCCATAAGGTTTCTAGGCTTTTTTTTAATCCTTTTTTCGATCGATGGATTAAAATCCTTCAAATCGTTCGATTCTAAGGAATTAAACTTCGATCGAACCATTTTTCTTCCGATCGAACAAAGGATTTTGCAGTTAATCCTTCGACTTCGATATTCGAAGTCGGAGGATTTTACTTTGAGGGTTGATTAACCCTTGATATTCGACCCTTAGTAAATGTGCCCCTATGGGTGCAGTGTGGTCTGACAGCACAGTCTACTAATTCTAGAGCATTAACACTGTAAGGGAGTTATTTATTAAAGTCTGAATTTTTAGAGATTTATTATACCCCGAGGATGGAAAAAGTCTGAATATGAAAGTTGATTTTGGTGAATCATTGTCACTTAAAGTGGGGGGTTCCCCTTTAAAGTAACTTCTAGTATGTTATATAATGGCTAATTCTAAGCAACTTTTCAATTGGTTACCATTATTCCTTTTTTATAGTTTTATAGTTATTTTCTTTTGACTCTTTGCAGCTTTCAAGTGGGCATCGCTGGCCCCTTCTAAAAAGCGAATGCTCTGTAAGGCTACGAATGTATTGTTATTGCTACTTTTGTATTGCTCATCTTTCTAATCTAACCTCTCCTATTCATAGTCCAGTCTCTTATTCAGATCATTGCATGGTTGCTAGGGTAATTTGACTCTAGTTACCAGATTGCTTAAAATGCAAATTGAAGAGCTGCTGAATAAAAAACGAAATAACTGAAAACCCTTAATAAAAAATGAAAACCAATTTCTGTGTAATATTTCTGCATTTGAAGGTTGTAATATTCTTTCAAAACTTATAACGTAAGCACTTTTTTAAATGGACAGATACTGGAAATTTCTGTTGCAATATGTGATTATTTAGAACACAACATGAAAATGATGGCACCTTCAGTCCCATGTACATGTCCAGCTTTTTCAAAGAGTCTTAATTTAGTCCTTAAAAGATTTCATTGATTGAAGAGAGGTCTGCCTCTGGGGTGCTACTCTACCCATTTCCTGTACTCATTTGCTTAATGGCACTGCTGATTTTCTCAGGTGCAAGGAGCTTTATTCTGCTTGATTAGTGAAGATTTTAGTAAAAAATGTTGGACCGATCACCTCAAGCTGCCTTTGTTCTGCAGTACTGCAGGATACATCTGTGTGTATGAAATGTCAAATATTCCTGCTCTTGGATTTTCATTTTAAATGCGTAATAACTGGAGGTTGTGTAGTCTGTAAAAGCAGTATTGCTGGGTTTAAGTCTTCTTGTTGTACAGGTATAGGATCCCTTATCCGGAAACCCGATATCCAGAAAGCTCCAAATTACGGAATGGCTGTCTCCCATAGACTCCATTTTATCCAAATAATCCAAATTTTTAAAAATGCTTTCCTTTTTCTGTGTAATAATATAGTAGCTTGTACTTGATCCCAACTAAGATATAATTAATCCTTATTGGAAGCAAAACCAGGGTTTATTTAATGTTTAAATGAATTTCTAGTAGACTAAAGGTATGAAGACCCAAATTACGTAAAGATCCGTTATCCGGAAAACCCCAGGTCCCGAGCATTCTGGATAAAAGATCCTATACCTGTACTAGAAAATGGCTAATTATCCTAGATGGGGTGGTTCACTTTTTTTAGTATGTTATAGAATGGCCTGGCCAATTCTAAGAAACTTTTTAAATGGTTTTCATTATTTTTTTTTATAGTTTTGTTTAATTATTTGCCTTTTTCTTCTGACCCCATCTAGTTTGTTCCCACAGCTTCTAGCCTAAGGGGCTCAGGGGCCCTGATATAGGAAGGGGGGGCAGGGGCGATCCTGGCCCCTCCGCTGCCTGAGGCAGCAGCAGTTGCTGCTGCCCCCCTCCCCCGGAAATTTGCTTAAAGTACCAGGAGCAGCATTTTTGCTGCCCCTGGTACCTAGTGGGGCGCTGCCGCCTGAGGCGACAGCCTCAACTTGCCTCATTGGCGAAGCATCCCTGGGGGGGGGAATACTGCAGCTTGTCTCCCTCTCAGCAGCAATCAGTCCCTCATAGGGAGGACTCTTCTCCAAAAAGGGGACTGGCAGTGCACTTGTCTGCCTGGATGGCACTGCGATCGGTCCCAAACTACTTGGCACCCCTACTGCCATAATCACTGATGTTCTAGTGATGAAAGCCTCCCACCCCATTTATACCATTGTTTGTATCTGATAATCTGGAGATTTCATGTACAACTTCGGATTGCACTGATTTAGTCTTTCATCAATAAAAACAAGAATAAGGAGAAGGGGAAAAAACTGAATATTTTTTCATGTTGGTTTTGGGAAGTGATCAACTTTGGCTAATGGGCCACAAGTCAGTGATCGCTGATTTTCATTATGATTGGCATCCATGTTAAAGGGTTTGTTTACCTTTGAGTTAACTTTTAGTATGATGTATAGAGTAGTATTCTGTGACAATTTGCATTTGGTTTTCATTTTTTACTATTTGTGTTATTTCGCTTTTTATTCAGAAGCTCTCCAGTTTGCAGGTTCAGCAATCTGGTTGCTAGGGCCCAAATTCCCCTAGCAACCATACATTGATTTGAAAAAAAGACTGGGATATGAATAGGAGAGGGCTTGAATAGAAAGATGCATAATAGAAAATAACAATAGCAATACATTTGTAGCTTTAAAGAGCATTTGTTTTTTAGATGAGGTCAGTGACCCCCATTTGAAAGCTGGAAAGAGTTGGAAGAAAAAGGAAATAATTAAAAAATTGCTTAGAATTAGGCATTCTGTAACATAGTAAAAGTTACCTTAAAGGTGAACCACCCCTTTAAAGATTTTTGCCATTTTGCATATTTCAGTTGCGAATTCTGACAGTATAAAGTACAATACAGAAAATGAACTTGCCTCTGCTGACACTTTGTAATGAGATGCTTGATGACTTGTTTCTGTTTTGCAGCCTTGGGAGCCCTATTGTTTCTTCCTCAGCCATGGCGCTGGTTGCTGGTTCTGCTGCTTATCAGGTGCTCAGAGGTGTTACTGGAACGTTCCCTACTCAGTCTGCAACATTACTAGCGAGGGCCCCTGCTTTGTGCGCTCATACTATGAATAGGTGGGTGCTCTCTCTAGAGGCATTAGTAAATATTGTTTGTAAAGTGATGTGGTGGCAGATCTGTTGTTGCAGGAGACAGAGGCTCATTAAACTCTCAAACAGGAGGCCTTTGTTGCAGCCATTCTAGGACCGAGTGCTTTCGTAAGTAACCCCTTTTCATTGATTGTACAGCTAGTGGTTTTTTCACATTCAGCAGTCGTAATGGTGTGGATGAACCTGGTGTCTTGCCCTGAACTGCTACTAGATATTTAACCGTTCTGTTTATTGGTAGCACATAATTATGAACGTATTGTCTGAATACCCACTGAAAAGAAAATATTTCCTTATAACACTCACATGTGGATTTATTTGACATAGACGGAGAATGTCTTCAAGTCAACAGACTGATCACTTGGAGAGAACTGCAAATACCTTTAGACAAGAGGTAACTGACCTTTATTTCTATTCTGCTGCCTTGACTTCTTAATATTGATTCTTCTGTCAAACAGTTCCGTGTTGTGTTACTGCCTTTAGCTTTATCTTTCTACGCCTTCTATTTAATTTACTCATGATTGGTAGGAAAGTGTTCATTTCAGTAGATAAACAGAATTTTTTGAAGAGAGAAAGGCCTCCTAGTGTTAGGTTCATTGTAAGACGCAAAACAGTTCAAAGTTAATGTATAATTGCTCAAAGTGCCTTTTTGTATTTTTCCACTTAAATTAGTTTTTTGTTTTTTTTTGTTTTCAGATGCTAATATCATGTTTTTTTTTCCATAGCTGCTTTGAGCTGTTTTGCTGGGGGTATTTGAAAAAAAGAATGAGGTGGTCCTCTTTTTGCATGTGATAGTGAATGTTCCTATATACTGAAACATGTCAGTATCTCTAACATAGAGGTATTGTCACAAGTGAACATAATTTTCTCAGTTTGGGGGGGAGAGACTTACTGGGGCTAAAAAAAGAATCACTGATTGGTTGCTATCGGTTACTGTTCTGTTGCAAATTTACCCAATCTTGCCCAATTTATAATAGTAATAAACCTTCATGTATCTTGTCAAGTGTTCTTTGTTTTTGGTTGGAGTAAATGTTCATCATATGGGAAATTGTCCATATGTTGCTATAATGCTAATGAATAGTTTGCATCAATAATCAAGACATTTTATTAAATTAAAGGGGTTGTTCACCTTTGAGATACATTTTTGTATAATGTAGAGAGTTATATTCTGAGACAATTTGCAATTGGTTTTGATTTCTTATTATTTTTGGTTTTTGAGTTATTTGGCTTTTTATTCAGCAGCTCTCCAGTTTGCAATTTTAGTAATCTGATTGCTAGGGTCCAAAATGACCCTAGCAACCATGCAATGATTTGAATAATAGACTGGAATATGAATAGGAGAGGCCTGATTAGAAATATGAGTAATAAAAATGTAGCAATAACAATAAATGTGTAGCCTTACACAGTAGTGATGTGCGGGTCGAGAATTTCTCTACCCTAACCCGACCGCTCCCGACCCGGGCCTGCTGCTCCCCTTTATTTATAGAGCCGCGCCCGCCCGCAGTGACGTCACAAAAGGGACGGGGCGCAAGTCTATAAATTCTGGCGCCGGAGGCCGGCAGTACTATCTCGACCTGCACCCGCCCACGACCTACGCATTTTGTCCTCGGGTCGGCCCGCACATCACTATTACACAGCATTTGTTTTTTTAACTTTTTATTCAGCAGCTCTCCATTTAAGCAATCTGGCTACTAGGGCCCAAATTCCCCTAGCAACCAAACAGACTGGAATATGAATAGGAGAGGGCCTGAATAGAAAGACAAGTAATAGAAATTAACAATAGCAATACATTTGTAACTTTAAAGAGCATTTGTTTTTAGATGGGGTCAGTTTGAAAGCTGGAAAGAGTCAGAAGAAGAAGGCAAATAAAAATTAAATAACGAAGACCAATTGAAAAGTTTTTCTTTTTTTAGAATTGACGATTCTATAACATGCTGAAAGTTAATATAAGGGTTAACCACCCCTTTTATTACTATCCATTTTTTATAAAGTTGCAACATGTGAATAAAAAGAGATTGGGATGATTCTATATTTGATTGCAAATAGTACAAAAACATTTCAAATGCTGAAACTGAAATGTTTTTTTTTCTTTCTTAAGAGTATATGCTTGTTTTGTATTTGAAGCCAGCAACACATTTCAAAATATTTGGGAGAGGGCAGTATTGGACTGGTGTCCCTCACCCAGGGGCCCACTAGACACATACGTTTGCCTACTGCCACATCTGCCCTGGCTGCCATCACTGCTCAACCTGTGCTCTTAAATGTTTACAAGCAGGGTTAAAGTAAAAGTTAAGCTTTCCAAAGCATACCATTTACAGAGCATAGATCTCTGTTATGCTCAGCCTTGCCAGTATAATGACTACAGAAAATGGATAAGGAGGAGAGCGTTGTTAAAAGAAGAGATGAGACAGCACAGTGGGAAAGATGCCCCTGTCCCAACTTGTTTTAGCATATATTTTGCAGGAAACAATGTCATTTCTCAGTTTCAACCTCTGATATGTTGTCTGTTTGCAATGAAATATCAGACTTATGTGATTTGCAAATTATCCCATTCTATTTTTATTTACATTTTATTAGGGTTGCACTGAATCCACTATTTTGGATTCGGCCAAACCTCCGAATCCTTAACGAAAGATTCGGCCGAATACCGTACCGAATCCAAATCCTAATTTGTATATGCAAATTAGGGGTGGGAAGGGAAACATTTTTACTTGTTTTGTGACAAAAAGTCATGCGATTTCCCTCCCCACCCCTAATTTGCATACACAAATTCGTATTCGGTTCAGCCGGGCAGAAGGATTCTGCCGAATCCGAATCCTGCTGAAAAAGGCAGAATCCCGAACCGAATCCTGGATTCAGTGCAATAATGGTGTTGTATTAGCAATTTATCAGTGTATTATAAAATATATATGGCCAATGAATAAATATATGTTCTTATCATTTTAAATTCATTATCATCAATTAACTAATCAAAATGAATATGTATCATTCTTGTAATTGTAATTAGCCCCAGCAATGGACACATCTCAGCCTCAGAATATTGTGATGATGTTTTACGTAGTGCTACTGTTTGGCAATAGAAATTTACATCACTTATGATAAGGCTTTGTCAGGGCTAAAATTAACTTTCAGTATGACACCGACAGTGATCTTCTAAGACAATTTGCAATTGGTCTGTGTTTTTTTAATATAACTTTTTGTTTAGCAGTTTACTTTCCAAGTATCTAAGATGCAAATCCTAATTGCTTCTTTGCATAGATGAGATTTCTTTACTCCTGATGTCCAATGAAACTATTTCTTATCTTTATATTTCATTCTGTTGCAGTTTCTGTATATGGTTTAGCTTTGTGCGAGAGGGGAATTACACCTATAAGAGATGTGATATTTCTTCCCACATAGCAGAGAAAATGCCGTCAGCATGGATATGTAACGGCTATTAATCTACATCAGTGGTCCCCAACCAGTAGCTCGTGAGCAACATGTTGCTCTCCAAACCTTTGGATGTTGCTCCCAATGGCCTCAAAGTAGAAGATTATTTTTGAATTCCAGGCTTGGAGGCAAGTTTTGGTTGTATAAAAACCAGGTGTACTGCCAAACAGAGCCTCAATGTAGGTTGACAATCCACATAGGGGCTACCAAATGGCCAATTACAGCACTTATTTGGCACCCCAAGAACATTTCTTATGCTAGTGTTGCTCCCCAACTCCTTTACTTCTGAATGTTGCTCACGGGTTCAAAAGGTTGGGGATCCCTGATCTACATAATATAATGATTGTTAGGGTAGTTTATTTTCGTCCACTCCTAACACCTCTTAGGCCAGTCTTTTCACCCTTCTTATATTCCTGTCACATGTTTTGGAACCCTACCAGCAATGCAATATAGTTTCTAATTGGTAATAACGCCCTTTTGGACTTCATGCTGATCACTGCCTCACCACATTATTATATTTTCTTCTTTTTATCAGATAATCTCTCCTGCCAAGGTCTGTGGGATCACCAATGAATCTGCAACTGTGAAAAGAGTGCGCCTTGCTATTGCCAATCGGGAATTTACTTTTAAAGCAGGGCAGTGGTAAGTCATATATATTTCTCAGCAGTGATTCTTGCAGTCATTTGCTTCCTGTGAAAAAGATATTAGTGTGTTATTTCAGTAACCAGAGAAGGAACTGATTAGTGTTTCTTATTTCTGACTTCTGTCTATTTGTGCTGACTAATATTTCCCCTTATCAATGGTGCTTATCCTGCTATGTGATAGATACTATGAGACATTTTACAGGAATATAATCCTACAAATGGAATGGGGAAATTGTGACATTTTTTATATCGTCGGAAAGGGCTTCCATTGCTTGAAGTTTTGATGGTTTTCTCACTTGCATTTACCATGGACTGCCAAAGGAATTGAATGAATAATGCTGCAAGCAAATCAACTGTCATTTCACATTTAAGTAACTCCTAGGGAAGCATTTGTCAGATATGTTTTATTTGGATAGAAGTCTTTTGCATTATTTTTTTTAGTTTCACCCAATTATTGGCAGAGAGATTCTGAAATAATATTTGCCTTTATGGTAGCTATGCCAGGTTCCTTCTTTTATCTTATCTCATTCCCTGTAGTATTGCTCTTGCTTTCTTTTGCTACCATTTATAATAGTGGTTTTTATGACAGATACTGTTCCCTTTCTTTACCTTGAGCCATGTACAGTAACTACTTGAACCCCTAAAATCAGCCTTCATGGAAACTTTGGTAATGGGGGTAAATCCTTAAAGCCATTGGGTTGTACCAACTGTTACTTTTGCATGTACAGTGAAACCTCAATTTTAGATCCCCTGATTTTAAGTTTTCCCTCAGTTTACATTGTTCTTTTGTGGTCCCACATATATATTATGCATAATACATTTCCCTGATTTTAATGGGGTTTCTACTGTATAACAAAACCAGAAATGAACCTGCCCATGGTATCGTCACAGAAATATCAGGTTTGTTTTGATGGGCTTTGGACCAATGCATTGTTAAGGCAGAGCTGTCATTTCAATATAAAGACTATTGATCACAATCCCATTTGTTGCTGTTCCCAGTTGCAGCAAAGTCGGTACTTTTGGAATACCGTTGAAATCTTGTAGGCCCAATGACATAAGTATGCTGCCAAACAAAGAAGCCTATGATTAAAGAAGCCTATGATTAAGGGATTTGCTCCCGAAACGTGTCGGGTGATGTTGGTCTGTGATCTGTTGAAATAAACCACCATTCTTTTTATCTGGAGTGCCACCTTCAATCATTTTCTAACACATCATGCTGCCAAATTGCATTTGGAATTGTGGGAATCCAAATGGGGAAAATAAACAGTTATAGCCTGTATCTGGCAACCTCCAGGGACATTTTTTAATGCCTGTGTGGCTCCCCAAAACATTCCATGAGGCTCCACACAATATTTTTTCCGTTCTTTATTAGCTTCTTGTTCTGAACTTGCATCTAACCCAAGAGATGTTGACTGGTAACATTGAGGTTTTAAATCTCAAATGTTTTTTAATAGGATATAAAGTGTTTGATGGTATTACATAGAAGGATCTGAGATTCTGCTGCCGCTGCAAGAAATTCTATGGAGATATTATATCACTATTATGACTATATAAATTACTGGGTAGTGCACCTTGCTTTGCGAGACTTCCTAAGAATGAATGAATGCAGTGAATATATCGGATGTCCGCCATGATTTAGCCCAGTCTTACAGGCATTGTAAAATTTAAATGCTATTTCAGTTTGAGGAATATTTAGCCAGGTAATAAACATTCTATCATGCAGGTCAGTGATGTTGATTTTAAATATTATGTAGGTGAGGAAAAAACATTTAAAAAGTGTATTATCTTGACATGCTTGCATGCTCTTTATTACTATCCTGGTAACACATATGCACAGTTGCCATTTAGCTGCATGTTTTATGACTGTTCACATTTCTGCCACGTTTTTATTCTCTATCTTTTCAACCATTTAATTTAATATTCTACTCATTTATCTTTCCCCTGAGGTCTCATGCAATCAGTTATGTGATTGCCAATGGTAGCTGGCGGTTGTATGGGCTATGCCCCCTCACTTTTTCTCAGCAGAAGAGCATGGCTTTATTAAATCATTGTATGAAACCCAGCTCATGCTTGAATATACCAGAGAATTCACCAGTGGGCACTGTTAATTGCAGGCTTCCGCTAAAGATCTACAATAATATCATTCCTTTCTTCTTTGTACCATAAACCTCTGCAGCATCTGATTTAGTACTTTGTACATCTGATGAGTCTGAGTTGGCCCTAGGGGCCCCAGTCCTGACACAGTATACACCACAATCTTTGCAGCCTCAGTGATCTCTGTTTCTGTCTCTGGAGGAATAAGGGAAAACATTAGATATGGATAGAGAATTATACAGTAGCATATCTCCCAATTCAACATTTTCCATTACAGGTATGAGATCCGTTATCTGAAAACCCATTATCCAGAGAATGCTGAATTACAAAAAAGGGCGTCTCCCATATACTCCATTTTAATTAATTATTTCACTTTTTTTTTCATTTTACTCTATAATAATAAACCAGTACATTGTACTTGATCCTAATTAAGATATAGTTAATCTTTAATGGAGGCCACACAATCTTAATGTTTACATGATTTTCTAGTAGACTTAAGGTACGAAGATCCAAATTACCGAAAGATCCATTATCTGGATCCCGAGTATTCTGGAGAACAGGTACCTTACCTGTAATACATTAACACAGTCCACATAAGGAATTCCATCCATGCTAAAGGTGTGTGCGTGCAAGCTATTACACCAACACACACACAGTAAAAAGTCTTCCAAACTTTCTTTTTTAACCACACACATAATTCAGTACTTATCCCTTCCTCTCTTTTCAACATTCAAACAAAAGATGATTTAAAAGAGATGAAAGTTGAACATTAATAAGCTATCAAAATTCAGAGCTGAGGTGTAAAGATAGGATAATCACTGTCAAAGAAAAGAATACAAGATTATTACATTGTATACTCTAGCCCCTTATGAGAACTGGAACTGAGGCCTTCATTTTATGGGTTATTTTAAAGGGCACTTTTAATGAATAACTTAAAGCCTATAATTTTTAATAACAACTGGATTCCTTAGGACCTCCTTCCTCTGACCTGCCATGTTGTATAGCTGCTTTTTATAACACAGCACGTATCGTCAGAGACTTTACAAGATCACCAGGATTGGCTAGCCTGGATACAGCTCCAGCACATTTAAATGACACTCGGGGGGGCCTTAACTTTACTGCATGACATCATTCTTTTAAGGGGGCTTATTTACCAAAGGTCGAATGTTAGCATTTTTTATACTTCGAATGAACTTACAACTTGAATGTTATCCTTTTGAAGAAAAATCTCAAATGGAAAAAACACGATTCTGTGAGTTCGAGTTGCGAAACCCAAAAACTCAAAGTTTTTGTCGAAAAAAAGTTTGAATCGTTCAAATTTCGGGCAAAAAACCTCGAACATCATGCAGGCTATTAACATCATCAAATGGTTCAAGGGACCTCTGCCATTGACTCCTACATGACCTAGACAGGTTTTAGATGGTGTATTTTCATATTCAAGCTATTTCCACGTCCGGGTATAATAAATCTCGAAAAATGTCAGCAATCTGGTTGCTAGGGTCCATAATATCCTAGCAACCATGTTTTGATTTGAATAAGAGACTGGAATATGTATAGGAGAGGCCTGAATAGAAAGATGAGTAATAAAAAGTAGCAATAACAATACATTTTAGCCTTACACAGCATTTGTTTTTTTAGCTGGGATCAGTGACCCCCATTTGGAAGTTGGAAAGAATTAGGAGAAAAAGGCAAATAATTTAGAAACTACAAAAGTAAATAATGATGACTTATTGAAAACACCCCTTTAAGATAAGCAAAGATACAATTGTAACTACTGTATTTTAGATTAGCAAGTCTCTTGGGATAACTGAGACTCACAGCTTAAAGGGAAATTTGCCTACATTAGCAAAACTGACCCTAAAACTTCCAGAAATGTGTTCAAACTTTCCATAATCTGCCAAATGTAAAATAAACATGGTATTTAGGGGGTGTGGCCACAAAATGAGCATGGTCCCTCTTTCTGATTTTCAAATGTTGGGAGGTATGGATGGCGTGTCACTAAGCTCTGATTATAACCAATGGCATCACTAAGAACCCTTTATAAGGCTATAATATACTGCTCATGTGTATTATATGCTGAGAATTTATACCAGGACCGTATACAGAGCAAGATTTAATATAATAAATATATTCATCCAACGGACTAATATTTCTTACTCAAGCCTTCAGGATTGCTCATCCCAAACTAGCCAAAATAAGGACAGGCCTGATATGTTAAATCTCAGAGGAATCTATGGGAAATGGTCACAATTATTTTTAGCTAGTTTCTATTTTATTCAGTACAATACATATTGCTATTGATCAGTACTTGTGAAATGAAGTATTTACTGATGGAGCAGCACATGCACACTACGGTAAAGAAATCCCTGGGAAAATGAGTAAAGATGGCTGCAGGGAACACCCTTAGAATGTAGCCTGGGTCCCTGCGGCGTAGAAGGTACAGCCTGAGGTATAAAGTAAGCTGTTTTGTTCATTTTTGTTTAACGAATTGGCATCTTCTAGTGAATATGACATTGTCTTTAATGTCCCATGCCATGACTGAATCAAAGCTATTTCAAACTGTGCCGTTCAGCAGCCAGGGAAGGCTGCCTGTTTCAAGGTCCAGATAATAATAATAAATGTCATGCAATATGCCTGTGGCGCCCTTGGGCAGGTTCGGGCTATAAACATCTCCTGGAGGGGAGCATTTGCCATGCAGCTATCCAGTCTGACCGTTTTAATAAGATAGATAGTACTTTTTATAGTGAAGCTCAGGCGACATTTGTCACTAGAGGGAGCTGTGGCCAAACACTTGGCAACAGAGAGGAAAATAACAGAATCACAAATAAGGTACAATATCATGCCTTTCTATGCCAAAAATAGCTCCTTTTGGTTTAATTCCTTTCATTATTTGTAAATATATGACTAAAAATACTAATATTACCTGCAGGGAAACCTATTCAATGTCCCTGTTTGATTTTTGTCAACTTAATATTAAAGATCTAGGGGTCTGCCACTACAATAGCAGAGCTAGCAGTTTAATAAGAGGTGGATTTAAGCCTTTAAAAAAACAATGACTTCACTCAGGACTGTTGCTTGTCGGG
The DNA here is from genome assembly GCF_017654675.1 of Xenopus laevis. Taxonomy (NCBI): domain Eukaryota; kingdom Metazoa; phylum Chordata; class Amphibia; order Anura; family Pipidae; genus Xenopus; species Xenopus laevis. Next base: position 45,472,012 of record NC_054381.1, read on the forward strand.
AAGCCTTTGATAATTGTAGTATTATATTTTTCTCCCACTCTGAATAAATGTAATAGAACTGTTATGAGCATCTCTGACAAATACTGGATACAATAAAATGATGTAATTTAATAGACATTTTTTTTCTGTTGGAGCCATGTTAGAGTATCTTAGGCCACTGTATTTAGACTTCTATGTAATTATGCCACATGTTTTCTATTATTTTAATAAGGACAAGTAAGCCCTGCCAACTGTTAAAAAAAAAAACCATTTAAATTCATGCACTGGCCTTATTATTTATTAAGTTAGAAATGTAGGTTGCTTTGTTTTTTCTTCTTTGTAATCAAACTAAGGCTTGTAAGAGGTTCCAGCCAGTCTCAATTTAGATAATGCCGACTTGATAATTTTATAAAGCAGAAACTCCATTAAAGAGATACAGCAATAACTTTCTGTCCCTCTTTTTTTCTGTCTCATGTTCTCTTTTACATACTTTTTTTTTTTAAATTCTATTCTGTATTTTTCAACTTAAGGGTTTTTGTGGAGGGACTTTTTCGGGGTTTTTGCTGACGGCATAGTTTGTAGTTCCCTAGTTAGGGGGGATAATACATTTGCTTCCTCCCCACCCATGCACTCTGAATGGCAATTGCCTTAAAGAACTGACAGAATTCTTTTGTACAACCCTTTGTACTCTGAAGCATTTATTGTTAACCTATGGGTCATTACAGAAAATTGGGTCTCCATACGGTCTACAGGGAGTTCCCATGATCCCCTTTGATACAGTGCCATTAGAGCCAGGCCAAGTAGTAATGGCAACCCAGGCACTCAGCCCTATCCTCTTATCCACATCTCCATGCGCCATTCCACATTCCACCCAGCCGCAGCACCCTACCACTAAACTCCTACTTCAGCTTTCGGTCCACTCTGCCCTTTCCCCTGAAACTGAATTTCCTTTGAACCTTCCTCAAGATCAACCGCTGCAGATAATTTGCACTCCCCCCAAATAAGCCCAAGGCACCCACCATGGCTGGATCTAGGGGTAGGCAGAAGAGGCATGTACCAAGGGGGCATTGCATACATGACTCTTTTTGCCGTCTGTGAATGCAGACTTGACTTTCCTTTGTAACAGCTCACCAACAATGTGGAAGTTCAGCAGCTGGTAAATTAGGTCCATTTTACCCTAGCCAACCATGCAGTGATTTGGATGGCAGTCTGGAGGATGAATAAGAGAAGACCTGAGTTTTAAAAAAAAAAAAAAAAAAAGTAAATTTTTTGGTGCCGGGGTTAGTGACTCCTATTGCTAACTGGAAAGAGACAGAAGAGGAGAGCGAAGGGAGAAGAATTAAAAAAGCAAATTAAAAAAACAAAGACCAATTTGGATTCATTTAGACTGAGGTGATTGAAGAGGAAGGGAATTAAGTCATTTTTTCATCTATATAATATTTTCTCATGACCAATTCAGTGGTACTGTTTATAGCTAGATTTGTGTGTACGCTTTTGTTTCTCTCTTTGAGAAAAGGCAAAAGGATTTATGATTCAGACACAGATACAAGGGAGCAAAACTGATTGAAAAATACACACATAAATAAGGGCATAATCTTATGAGGTGGATAATAAGTAAAGATGTTTGAAGGACGGAGCTGGTCTCACGGGTGGGGTGAGACCAAGTACCAAGTTCAGCCTGTGACCTGATGGAAATGACTAGGCAGCACTCCTCCTCCCTAAATTGTATTTGTATTAGTACATACTCTCCATGTTTGTGTTATTTGCTGTAATAGTTTTAGACTTCCAAATTCCATGGAGGAAAACCACAAAATGACTTTAAATGTTTCCTAAAACATTTATTTGTCCTCAACACAATGTGTAGTATATTTTATGCACCAGTTTATTTTTGTTTTTCTTGTAGGGTAGATTTCTTTATACCTGGTGTGCCCAAAGTGGGGGGCTTCTCAATCTGCTCCAGTCCAGGCCTTTTGGAAACAGAAGGAGTATTGGAATTAGCTGTAAAGTATAATCTTCACCCTCCAGCTCACTGGATTCACTCCCAGGTAATAACACCTTGTATAGGGTGCTGCAATATCAAAGAAAATGCAGCAGGTATTTATTTAGTTTATAAAACTTATGCTGTGAGATATACTCAACTGCCAAATTATTTTTATTGGCTCCACATGGTAAATGAATATTGTATAATCTTTGAAATTACATGAGTAAAACTTGCCAATAATACCTATTTCACTTCATAGAATTGGGGTTCCACTTCTCTGCAAGAAAATGACAGCAAATCTTCGTCTCATGTTAGACTGGCTTTCTACCTTAAAGGGCATGTAAAAGCAAAAAATTAAAATCCTATATTTACTTTCTTTAATGAAAACAATCCTATCTCCAATATACTTTAATTAACAAATGTGCACCGTTTTTATAAGAAACCTGACTGTATGCAGTGAAATTCTCCCTTCATTTACTGCTGTGGATAGGAATTGTCAGACGGCCCCTAACTGCTCTACAGGGAAACAATCATACTTATGAACAGCAGGGGGAGCCCCCGTCTTACTTCCCAGCCATGCAGAACTAAAGCAGCTTTGTTTGTTTCCCTGTTTTGATAATTTATGACGATCCCTAAGCAGCCCACACCACACTGAGCATGTGCGTAGTCTTGGTCTTGCAAAGATGTTTAACAAAGTTACAAGATGGTGACCCCCTATGGCCAATTTTGAAAGCATAAATCATTTGTTTGATTAGGCTTGTGGTGCAGTAAGTTCATGTTTATGTTTAATATTCAAAACGCAGCATATCTAGCCTTATTCTATTTTAGACTTTACTTTCCCTTTAACTTATCCTGGTGGAGATTTCTTACCTGCTACAGTAACTGTCAGCATTGCTCTAACTGCTTTAGGGCTATATTTGCCTATTGTATCAAACTCTTGTTCACCTTTGAGTTAACTTTCAGTATGACAGAGAGAGTAATATTGTAAGAAAATTTGCAATTTGTCTTCATTTTTTATTATTTGTGGTTTCTGAATTATTTCCCTTTTTTTTTCAGCAAATCTCCAGTTTGGAATTTCAGTTGTTATCTGGTTGCTAGGGTTGAAATTTCCTTAGTGACTTAGTGTTTTGAATGAGAGACTTGTATATGAAAAAGAGAGGACCTGAATCAAAAAACAAGAAATAAAAAGTAGCAATAACAATAAAATGGTAGCCTCACTGAGCAATAGTTTTTATGACTGCTGGGGTCAGTGACCCCCTTTTGAAGGTTAGAATAAGTCAGAAGAAGACAAATAATTAAAACACTATAAAAAATAAATAATGATGAATTATTGAAAAGTTGCTTAGAATGGGTAATTCTATAACTTACTTAAAGTTAACTTAAAGGTGAACCAGCCTTTAATGTTATCTGCAAACTAACCTCTGTAAATATCAATGGTGGATAATAAGTGTCCCATCATTAGAGAGAGCATTTTTTACATTCTATAGGAAAGGGAAATAGGACAGAAAGCCTTGTGTGTATGTCTGAGAGGGGCCCCACATTCTTATCTGTACTGTTACCTTCTCAGGCCAGGGCCCAGGCACACCATTCTGTGAAGATTTCTTTTGCCGATTAATGCAGTACAGAGGTTAATGCCTAGATGATAGCCTGGGATAATTAGAAACTGATGTGTTTATTATAAACTAGCTTAAAGTGCTATTACTAGTGGCAAAGGCATGGTTTCTATTAACTTTTTTTTTTATTTCAAGACTGTTGATGTGATCCTAGGCGAGCTGTTGGACTGTCCATGACCTTCCACTGGATACTACAGCTCTTATTGTGTTACATAACATTGTTACAGGGTGCAGCATGTGAATGAAAAATAAAGACGCAGCCCTGAAAATGCTGAGCAGCATGTTCTGTTCTTCATCAGAATTTTATCCAAGCCCTGGTCATGCTGCTTAAGACTGTAGACTGTAAAGCATTTTCTCATAGAGAAGCTGATCAAACACTGGGGATATGGAGCTGGAGACTGTAGTGTGTCTTTCCAGAGATCAATAAAGTAAAATCCGGTATATGATTTAGTTCCGATCTTGTTTGTTTTACAAGTGAAACGCAATGGTTGTTAAAGGGGTAGTAAACACTGCTACTCAACCAAATGTTCCTCAGTTGTTGCTGGACTACAAGTCCCAGAATAATTTAACATATAATGAAAGTTGAGGCATGTTGGGAGCTGTAGTCCAGCATCATCAGGATTGTATTCTTAAAGCAATATTGCACAATGAATCTTTTCCAAAACTTTTCCCTAAATCGACACAGCCAGCGACTGCTTTAAAATGCAAAAAATCCTCCAATTTGAACCACAGTTGACCTGTATTAATCTGGCTTCATGTTCTTTGTTCCTGCAACTGGAGTTGGAAGCTTAAAGCTGTTGGACTGTCCATGACCTTCCACTGGATATTACAGTACTTATTGTGTTACATAACGTTACAGGGAGCAGCATGTGAATGAAAAACATAGACCCGGCCCTGAAAATGCTGAGCAGCATGTTCTGTTCATTATCAAATGACTTTTATCCAAGCCCTTGTCATGCTGCTTAAGTAGACTGCAAAGTATTTCCACATTTCCTGCAACTGGAGTTGGAAGCGTAAAGCAGTTTCCCAGCACTGAACAAGTCTGTCCTTTATCCCCATGTCTGATTCCAGTGTAATATAATGAAGACAAAAATGACATTATTATCTCTATATGTAAGATAACAAGATGCCCGACATGGTGCTGGGAATCGGCATTCTTATTGGTCATTTCTTTTGCATTTATAATGACATGGGATGCACCGAATCCACTATTTTGGATTCATGAAGGATTCGGCCCGAGAACCGAATCCGAATCCTAATTTGCATATGCAAATTAGGGGTGGGAAGGGGAAAACATTTTTCCTTGCTTTGTGACAAAAAGTCACGCGATTTCCCTCTCCGCCCCTAATTTGCATATGCAAATTAGGATTCAGATTTGGTTTGGCCGGACAGAAGGATTCGGCCGAATCCTGCTGAAAAAGGCCGAATCCCGAACCGAATTCTGGATTTGGTGCATCCCTAATAATGACGTTTTTGATCAGTAGAATTCTCACTGGTGAAATTTCTTGCATCTATAATTACTTTTTTCAGAAAGCTATTGGGTGCTGTGGGACAGCTTTACGGCTGGGTTTAACAACCCCTTTAATAAATGTATCAAGGATATGTTTTTGAAAAATACTCTCTACCTTTTAGCTCTTTAGTTTGGATTAGACTGCAAATCTGTGTCAATCAGGGACCTTCCACCAATTTCTGTTGCTTATATGTACAAGTTCCCCATCAGTATGCTTGGGAATAAATTTAAATGATGAGTTTAAAAATAAGGGCATTTATACCCCTTTGACCAACATGAGTTCAATGAGTTTTTTTCTCTGTAATATGAACTTCTCTTTATCTGTAAGATACACACAGACACAACAAACTTTATAAGGGGATTCATTAAAATAATAGACAGAATACATGTCCAGTGCGCATTTCATTTTATTGTGCTCATGTTGGAAAACGGTGTATAAATGTGCCTCTTTAAATTGCTCAGTCTTTTTGTATTTATAATTACCAATAAATAATGATTCAAGAACCAGTACAAATATTTGCCTTTCTGACATTTCCATTCTGTCTTGCAGTGCGCTCTGGGATCAGAAGTTGCCATACGTGTGGGTGGGGAATTTTGCTTTGACCCTCAGCCTTCTGACCTTCCTTTGGATCTTGTTCTAATAGCCGGTGGAGTAGGAATCAATCCTTTATTTTCTATACTCCTACATGTGGCGGATCTTCACAAGACACGTGAAATTACTGGAAGAGGTTTACAAATGGGCAACGTGAAACTTTATTACTGTGCCAAAAATACTGGCGAGCTGTTATTCAAGGTAATGTTAGTCACTCGTTATGGAGGAACCTACTCATATACTCTATGGCAATAATCAGATGGGATTCTTTCTGCAAATGCTATATTTTAAATAGAGCTCTAAATTTCCAATTCTAAAGCTGTAACATATGTGTTATGAACCCTCAAACAACAATATAAGCCTTCTCATGTATCTTCTTTATGTTACTAGATTATACAAGACAGAGCACATTTGTACACACACATTATTTATCTAAAAAAAAAAACATTCATTTTAACAAATTGTGTAATACTTCTATGAGATCTTACCATTCTGCCAATTTCACCCCTTTCTTACTCAGTCTGTAAGCATATTACTCTATCATAGGTTTATAAATCAGTACTGGGTTTGCTTGCTGCTTTATTTAACCCCTCAATCCTCAATTAAATCAATTCAATTCCCTTACCTTTACTACTTGCAGTGCATTAATTTATTATACTGTATCTTATTCAACAGTATTCATTAGATTGTTAAATATCTGCAGTTGTGGAACAATCTTCTTATGTGGTCTTTAAAGTCCCAGCTTGCTGTGCATTCTCCTTGCACAATACGGACTTGATTAAAAAAAAAAAAAAAAAAAAAAAAAATATATATATATATATATATATATATATATATATATATATATATATATATATATATATATATATATATGCAATGGAAGGTTAGGGCACACACATAAGAAATTACATACCTGGGTGCAATACAGAGATTACAATATTCACTCACGAAAAATGCTGCTGCACACCAGGATTTATTGTGAAAAGTTAATCCTTTATTTGATCGACGTTTCGGTCCTCACCTTGGACCTTTATCAAGATACATCAGCAAACAAGTGAAAATAATTTATAGACTCACCCACCATACACCCACCACCAAACCACACCCCTGTTGCAGGTGTGTGTGTTAATCATTAAGTGAACCTTCATTCAAATGACATGTGATTTTCAAAAAGCTTTTTGGTCTGTAAAAGAATACAAAACACACAATATTATATAAATAGTATAAAGTGCAACCTATAAAACCATTAAAATGTTAAAAAACATATAAAATATGTCATATAAATGTTAAGAACAATCGCGGTGGCAATAAATATCTGAAAATAGGCTAGAACGTAAAACCTAACTTACATAATAACTTCTATGTCTATTGTTACTATCTGTTATCAAGAAAAGGAGAAAAAGAGCAATATTCATTTAATCCCCGTGGGGCCACAGTATCCAATGTTTTCATCCAATAAACTTCTTTTTGTAGTAACATACGATCCCAATCACCACCCCTCCTCGGTTCAGGTACTAAATCAATGCCCATAAATCTCAAAGTGGGCAATCTATGACCTTTCAACAAAAAATGTTTAGATGGACTATAATGATTATCGCAGGGAGGTCTTGAAACAATTGCATGATAAATCTGTATATTTGAAACTTGATAATAACCCTGTAACTAAGTATAAGGTTGAGATTGAACATGTCTTAAAATATGCCTTAAACCAAAAATGGATTACGGATAAGGAATTACGTTTTCTTGTACAGGATTATCCAATTTGTCCGGTTTTGTATTGCCTCCCAAAGGTCCATAAGGATGTGAACAATCCCCCTGGTAGACCTATAGTCTCCTCCAGGGGTGGTTTATTGCATCCTATTGGTCTGTTTTTGGATTATCATTTACAAGACACAGTACAGTCATTGCCCTGTTACCTTAAAGACACACAACATTTACTTAACATCTTATCTGATTTGGTTCTACCAGAGGAGCCTATTGTTTTAGCTACGCTTGACGTTTGTAGTTTGTACACCATAATCCCTCACCAGGAGGGTATGGAAGCAGTACGGTGGGCGTTACTTTACTCTGCTGTTTATGATGGTCCTCCCATTGATTTTATATGCCAGTTACTTGAATTAACTTTGAAATACAATTATTTTCGGTTTGAAAAACAGTATTATTTACAGAAGACGGGCACATCAATGGGTGCTTCGATGGCTCCGGCCTACGCTAATTGCTATATGGCCCATTATGAACAGCAGAACATTGTGACTTAAGTACAGTGACTCTATTTTACTATACAAACGTTTTATAGACGATATTTTTATCGTGTGGCGTGGGACTGAATCTGAGTTGTTAGACATGGTTGAACATCTTAATAAGCTTACTTGTCCGGTTAGATTGACAGTCACACATAGTACACAACAGATCCAATTTCTTGATGTAGAAATATACAGAAAGGACAGAGGATTAGGCTTTAGACTATATCGTAAGCCCACTGACAGAAACACCCTGTTGTATTCGACTAGTTTTCATCCACCCAATGCGAAGTCATCTGTACCATTCTCACAATTTCTCCGTACTATGCGGAATAATTCTGACGTTGATACATGTGAAATTCAATTGCAAGAAACCTTTGAACGCTTTAAACAGCGAGGGTATGACCATTTTGCTCTATCTAAGTCGTTGTCTCAAGCACGTGAATACATGAAATGTGAGGGCACTCAGCCAAAGAAAAAGGTTTCCACTACACAGGATCGTTTCATTTTGACGTCCTGTTATACATCAGGCTCCACCACAATTAAATCCATAGTGAACAAACATTGGCCCACCATACAGAGTGATAAAAAGTTGTCTAAGTCCCTGACAGGGAGACCAATGTGGGGTTTTAAGCGGGGCCCTAACTTAAGGGATTTACTAATGAAGACAGATCCAGTTAACTGTTATGATACAAACAATGGTGTTTTGAATAAGCTCAAAAAAGGCTGCTACAAATGTGCAGGGTGCACCACGTGTAGAAATATGACAGCAGGGAAAACCTTTCGCCATCCTCATTCCGGTAAAGAATTTCACATAAAACATCGTATCACTTGTACAACCACACATGTCATTTATATTATAACTTGCCCCTGTGGTTTAACATATGTGGGTAAAACTCAAAATACTTTGAGAGAGAGAATGGGTAATCATAGGTCCTCTATTAAAAGAGCATTTGAGTTGGGTTATTCAGATCTTCCCCTATCTAAACATTTTTTGTTGAAAGGTCATAGATTGCCCACTTTGAGATTTATGGGCATTGATTTAGTACCTGAACCGAGGAGGGGTGGTGATTGGGATCGTATGTTACTACAAAAAGAAGTTTATTGGATGAAAACATTGGATACTGTGGCCCCACGGGGATTAAATGAATATTGCTCTTTTTCTCCTTTTCTTGATAACAGATAGTAACAATAGACATAGAAGTTATTATGTAAGTTAGGTTTTACGTTCTAGCCTATTTTCAGATATTTATTGCCACCGCGATTGTTCTTAACATTTATATGACATATTTTATATGTTTTTTAACATTTTAATGGTTTTATAGGTTGCACTTTATACTATTTATATAATATTGTGTGTTTTGTATTCTTTTACAGACCAAAAAGCTTTTTGAAAATCACATGTCATTTGAATGAAGGTTCACTTAATGATTAACACACACACCTGCAACAGGGTGTGGTTTGGTGGTGGGTGTATGGTGGGTGAGTCTATAAATTATTTTCACTTGTTTGCTGATGTATCTTGATAAAGGTCCAAGGTGAGGACCGAAACGTCGATCAAATAAAGGATTAACTTTTCACAATAAATCCTGGTGTGCAGCAGCATTTTTCGTGAGTATATATATATATATATATATATATATATATATATTGTCCAGCCAATCCCCCCCCATTCGTAGCCAGGGTCACCCCTACAAATTAAAAACAAAAAAACTTTGGTGGTCAGTGGTCCCCCATAGAAGGTTTTTTTTGTTTTGTTTTTTTTTAAATGGTTTCAGGTTTTAATACTTAAAAAAGGTGTTCAGTGTAAGTTAACTTTAAACTTTGGCAGGCAGTCTTCTTCCTCCTTGGCAACAGCAGCTTCTTCATTTTCGTCTTCTGTTTGGCTTCCTTTTCTGTCCACTTCGGCAACTTCTTTTTTTGGCTCTTTTTGGCAGTCTTTTTGATGGCTTGTTACAGCTCCCTTCGATGGCGTGATTCGGGGTTCCCTGTGGCAGCCTTTTAATAGAGATCTAAACCCCCAAACGAATGAAAACCCCTACCCTCCATAGTCTCCCCCCCCACACAGGTGTTAATACCTTTAAATGTCCCTAAGTCTTTAATTATGCCTCGATGCAGAGTCACCGCATCGGAGCTCACGGGCAACATCTTCATCACCTCCGGAGTCTTCAGTAAGTTAGCAAAGTATTGGCACATATGCAGTTGTAGCAATTTTCCTGTCCCGAACAACTGCGTATGCGCAGACAGCCACAGAAAATTGCCAAAGGGACCCCGATGCGGTGAAGATGGCACCCGTGAGATCCGATGCGCTGACTCTGCATCGAGGGGTAATTAAAGACTAAGGGGGGGGCATTTACAGGTATAAACATCTGTGAGGGGGGGCTAAGGAGGGTAGGGAGTAGGGGTTTTCTTTAGTTGGGCGGTTTAGTTCTCCTTTAAACTTTAAAGGAGAACTAAACCCCACAATGTACAACAACCACTTTCAACTGCCCTCAGTCTGACCGCTTTTCGCACAGTGTACTACCAGTGCTCCTCTTCCCAATTCTAAGCTTAAAAAGCAGAGAAGTGCAGCAGAATCCCCCGGCGCCATCTTCTGTCCATTCGTATCCTCTTCAGGTCTGTTTACCGACACAGAGCCTGCAGGCACATGCGCAATTGAAGCAGATTCTTGACTAGCTCCAACTGTGCATGCAGTTTAGTTCTTTTTTTAAATGGAGCGGCCCATCAGGCATTTGCCTGAATGGGTTTTTTGCCGCAACATGCAGTTGCATTCATTTTAGTCAATCTGACACAATTGCAGTAGGTTCAGAGGAATTGCATCAAGAGCATTTCTCCTTTGCGACTGCAATGCCTCCGGAATTCTGGGAAAAGATGCTGCACTTTGGGAAAAAAACATACCATTGCACTTTGCACGCTCCACTTGCAGATGTTCATGCACTCTTGGTTCCAGCCATTGCCAAATGTACCTGAGGTGCCAGCCATTTGAAGCATCCCTTGTCCAATTGAAATATCACCTTAAAGGGGACCCGTCACCCAAAAAAATTATTCAAAATCCTATTTTATCACATTAGTCAAGCAAAATGAACTTTAATTACACTATATAAATTATTTGAATCTTGCTTCCTTCAGTCTGGGATTTCAAAATGATAGCAAGCAGGCAGCAGCCATTTTGTGGACACTGTTATTAAGACAAGGCTTGTATCATCTCAGAATCTTATTTGTGCACCAGAATAGGGGACCCGATGTCCATCCCGATGCCCTGGTTACACAATTAAATCGTAAAGAGAATGGGGGAATGTGGGGAGAGCAGTGACATCTAGGAAGTTGTGAATGGAAAGTGAAAGTAATTGTCTGCCCCGCCTCTATGCCACTGGCATAGAGGAGTGGCAGACAATTTTTGATTGACAGCTGAGATTTTTAAATGAGCTTACAACAGCTATGAATGCTTTAATAAAAAATAGAAATTGGATTTCATGTTTAGTTTGAAAAGGAATTTTATTATACAGATTTTTGTGTCTGGGTGACAGGTCCACTTTAAATGCTGTTAAATCCTACCAAAATGAGAGCATTGGTAAATGAAAAAAATAAATTACAATTTCTGTTGTGTGGCAGAGGATGCTGGGAGAGGACATGAACAAGACAGTCAATAGTATGAGGCCCCTGCTGTAACTTTCTGTAACACATTCCTGGCTAATTGCTTCTTCCGAAGGCAGGAGTTTGTATGTCTCTTTTGGAAAGGTGTCCTAAATGCATTTTGATTGATCTGTCCCTTCTTGTGTGAGAAAATGTTAAGTCTGGCCTGTCAGTGACACGCCGAGATTGCAGCCTGTCATCGCCGCCTTGGTGAATGTCATTCCAGAATAATTAGCATGTAATTCAGCATCTTGCTAAATATGAAAACCCAGATTTTGACAATTTTGTGAAAATTCATGCTGTTCTTCACGGCAAAGTGGTGCACGTAAATGACATTTCTACTTGTAAGTCAAAATGGAAATTATTGCTGAAATTCTTTGAACAAAATTTCCAAGTCTTAACACTGTGATTTTATATTTCTATATTTAGAGGTGACATTTTAGCCCTGAAAAGAAAGGCCCGCCGGTGTTTATTATCGGCACACACGCTTAGGCCGGCTGCTTGGTTTATTGTGAGTGTAAGTGGTGCCCAGTGGGAGAGCTAGAAGCCATGCCTGGGATAAATGGCCTGAACAAAAGCACACAAAATGCATTTTGCAGCTCATTTGGTGACTACATTCAGTTTGTCAGGATATGGGTTGCCTCTTCCGTCTTAACAGCTACACAGATGAGGAACACAACCGCTTTAATGCTTCTGAAATGCAAATGTGCACAAATAACACTACAGAGGTAAAGCAAGTGCTACAGGGTAAGCATTCTGGCTTGCAGGCCCTTTGTTTAAATATGACTTTTTACATACAAAAACATATTTCTGTGCATTCAATATTTGATAATAATCCCTCAAGCTAGTTTCACATTGTAAATTCCAGATGTTTGGCACATCATTTGTGTTTCTTTGCACAGTGTTGCCCTAAGCTCTTATCAAGCTTGTATGGCTTAGATCAGGGCTGTCTTGCTGGAGGCCCATGGGCTGGATGTTGATCTTCAAGGAATATTAAGCTCAAGAGTCTCTTCATTGTGTGACTTAGAGATATTGACAGTGGAAATTAAACTTTTTTAAAAAAAATTTATTTACATCTTTCATAACATTGTCTTTGCATGCTATTTTTCATTTTGTCACACAAAGTATTGGCCTGATGCTTTTATATTACCTATCTGATCCCCCATGTTCCTCTGAGGGACTGCCATATTTGTGCAGCAGTATTCCGTTGAGAAACTCTTGACAAGGTGGGAATGGACCGTTAGGTTGGCAAAACTGTCAGGTTTAAGGATTTACAGTAACATGACCTATAGGTAACTTGTGGAAGCCAATTTATTAAAGGTCACATTTTAGTGCTCTTGGAGCTTTTTGAAAGCATGATTAAACTCTGTTTCTACAAAACCACAAATGCCATAAAAGTTATTAAAAGATCCGTATATAAAAAGCACCAATGAAAAAAAAAAAACACTTAACGATCCTAGAATTTTTTTTGAATATCTCTAAAACCTTTGAAATTCAAGTTTTCCGGACAATTACTAGCGAAAAAAAATGTCAAAACCTCTTATAGTCTGAATGGTTAAAAAAAGGGTCTAATAGGATCAGCGCAGATCACATTGAATTCTATGGGACCTCAGATTAGGGGTTTTCTTGATTTTTACACTTAATGAATTTAGATTTTTAGAGTTTTAAATAATTTCTTTAAAAAGAACTTGAATTTGTATTGAAATATACGATTCGTGAAGAAAAAAAAAGGAAATCCGAATTTTAGTAAATTGGCCCCATATATCAGTATCACTTAAATTGTTTTATTATGATGATCAAGCTTTACATACATGGTATCTGCCCTCTGCATTAAAAGGTTAGGCAGCCTAGCTTAGGGAAATGGCACATTGGGCTACACCAGGGTTCATATATAAAGTTTGCGCAGCACATATTTATTTGCAAATGGTTGTATTGCCCATGCTTTTTCCTGAATGCTAAAATATTGCACTGCTGTGCCTGTCTTACCAGTTTTTGCAAAGTTTCATTGCAAATACATTTTTGCACATGGCTTCAAAATGAGACGGGTGTTTGCGTTCCACTGTGTGAGGTTGTTGTGTGCGAAAATAGTGTTGACAGTAACTTAAATTCATAATTTTCAAAACAGTTTTGCGAATATTTTCTTCCCCACCAAAGTTGTGGCGTAATTCAGAAGCAAAGTGTACAAATATAATTTCGCAATTTGCCATGTTTGCCATATTTAAAAAGCTCTTAGACATTCACAATTCTGTTTGCACTTATTCAGCTTTATAAATATAACCATGCGCAGGGCAAATATATTCACTGTACAAACCAATCTGCCCTGTGCGAAGTTTATAAATGAGCCCCACAACATGGTGCTAGGGCAGTCCCCCATGATGTAAATTGCCTGAAAAGAATGTATTTCAACACTTGTAAGTCAATAGTAGCCTAAAAAAATTCCTCTGTATGAATTTCCAGGATTGGTTATTGTAGGTGAAGCCAACCTTCAGCACTTCCCATTCAGTTGGCATTTGTATCATCATCATCACCACAGCCAGAAATGCTCACAATGCACAAACGAGCAAATGGGAATACACTGTATCCTTTTTTTGTTTAATCCTTTCCGTGTCAGGGTCCCTATAAGCTTATTGTATCTGTACAATGGTTAGTGGATTCTATGATGTGTGTGCCACTAAAAGGGGTAATCAGCCAACTAACTTTAATAACAAGACACATACAGAAACAGCTGGACATTCTATCTATGCTTCGCTCCTGTATTTACTTTTTCATTTTATGTTGTATGTTTGACATACAGCAGATTTGTGTCACATTTCTACAGGACCAGTATGATTGTACTCAAGTTTGTTTTTCCTTTCTCAGTTTATTAATTATGATCTATGATATTTTTCAGAGAAATATTCTTGATTTGGTGAACAGCTTTCCTGGAAAGGTCACATGCAGCTTTCATGTCACGCAGCAGAGTTCACCGATTTGTCGAGAGCTCCAGCCGTTTATCACTGGTGAGTCCTCCTTTCTGGAGACAGTTCAAGTATCTATCATGGGTAATGGGACATAGTGTTCAGGAATGCAAAAGGCCATCCAACTTGTGGAAAGAGCAGAATGCTGCTCAATTAATGGTTGAGGAGCATGGGATTATGTTTTTATATATATTTTTAACTATATTAAATACTTCTGGTATTTTAGGACAGGATCTCTTCCACACACTGCCATTATCTAAATGACTAATTGTTGCTTTAAAACCCTGCAGCCTGTAAAACCAAGACAAATGAAGCAATCATCATACAGTAATTTTTTTTTTATTCACCTCATTCACTATAGAATTTACTGGGCTATGTAGATTTCTGCTAGTAAAGTACCGTAGGCTTTTCTCTGCTTTTATTGTTCATACAAATGATTAGGATAGAGGGTTGTGATACACAGAGTATGCTGAGGGTTGGGTACACTGAGAATGCTAAGGGTTGGGGTACACTGATTATGCTGAGGGTTGGGGTACGTTGAGCATCCTGAGGGCTGGGGTACACTGAGCATCCCGAGGGCTGGGGTATACTGAGCTTCCTGAGGGGTGGGGTACACTGAATATGCTGAGTTTTGGGATAGAAGAGACCAGTGCCACTCCTTTAGGCAGCAACGTGCATCATTTTCCAGGAGCAGCAAAAAGTCATCTCTGATATATTTCAGAGCCAAAATTACATGTATTACAATCACTCTTACTGTACTAGTGATGTTGGCCGCCATAGGCAGTATGACCCAGTCATATGGCTTTAACAAAATACACATTTCACTGCCGACCAGTAAACCTTGCCATTCAGGAAAAAACTTGTTATTAAGATAATGCCTTTAAGGATTTGGTTGTTGACCTTTTTGGTTCATGGAGGTCTAACCATTAATCTCCCAGTAGCTCATAACAAGGCTACAGATATAGGGCAATATTGGTGTATCCGCTATTTATCCCTCGTCTCACTCAAGCTATGCTTTCATGTGTATCTAGTAGAGCAAATAGACTTTCTCCCCAAATTTCTCCTCACACCACTGTTCCTGGCCCACCATGGGGACTAGCTCCACAGTTTGAGAGCCACTGCAATAAGGCAAATGAGGCTGTATACTAGTGATGTGATTTTCCCGACCCACAGCCACACGCCCGACTTCCAGGTTCCTTTTATAGACCCACGCCACCCCGCCCTGCCGCTGATGCCACAAAAGGGTCGGAACGTGCAGGCGCGCGTCTATAAAAGTTCAAGTCGGCAGCTGCCATTTGTAAGGTCACGGGCGGGGAAAGCAGTCAGAAGAGCTTAACCCACACCCGCCCGCGACCCGGAAAGGGGGATGTGAGGTCTGCCTGAACCCGCCCGACCCGCGGGTATCGGGCTGGCCTGCACATCACTACTGTATACCCCTGTGTACAGTGTTTTTTTTTTTTTTTATATATATATATGGAATCGTGGATTTTAAGTTGCAGTAATGCAGGGATGCCTAAATGATGAGCATCATTTTGTAAAGTGTGGTTGGACAGGTCTGTAATTAAAGGGTTATAATAAAAAAAGCTTAGAATTCTGCGGGTTAACTCAAACAATGGCTCTGTTTGCTACTTTGCTGCCTTCTGATGCCTGCTGTGTAGCTCTTTTTATCCAAGTCCTTGTCACAGCACTGGAGGGTGTACACATTCCCAGCTTCTATTAAACCAATACAGGTACAGGATCAGTTACCCAGAAACCAGTTATCCAGAAAGCTCCAAACTACGGAAAGGCCATCTCCAATAAACTCAATTTTAATAATTAAAATTTAAAAAAAATATATATATTTTCCCTGTAATGCTAAAACAGTGCTTTGTACTTGATGCCAACTTAGATATAATAAATCCTTATTTAAGACAAAATTATCTTATTGGGTTTATTTAATGTTTAAAGAGGACATGTCAACCTAAAAAACTATTCCAAAGCTTATTTTATGATGTTAGGCAAAGAAAATAAACTTCACTTTCACTACATAAATACAACTACAATCTTGTTTCTTTTAGTCTTGCAATTCACAATTACAGCAAGCAGGCAGGCACCATTTTGTGGACAGTGTTATTAAGGCAAGATTTTCATCATGCCAAAATCTTTTTTAGGTGCGAGAATGGGGGGGGGGGACTTGATGCCCGTGCACTGGCTACACAATTAGATGGTGAGGAGGGAGGGGGATGTGGAGAGTTCAGTGATATCTAGGAAGTGCAGAATGGAAAGTGAAATACATTACCTAAGGCATAGAGGAGGGGCAGACAATGCATGATTGACAGCTAGGACTTTTAAACATGTTTATAACAGGTATGAATGCTTAATAAATAAAATAATTTTGGCTTCATGTTTAATTTGGAAGGACTTTTATTATATAGCTTTTCCTATCTTGTGTGACAGGTCCCATTTAAATGATTTTTAGCAGACCTAAGGTTCAGAGATCCAAATCACGGAAAGATCCCTGATCCAGAAAACCTCAGGTCCCAAGCATTTTTGGTAATGGATCCCATACCCATATTGCTTAAATGATTTGCATTGCATTAATAGCTGGTGCATACATTATGTACATTATTTAAGTCAATTGGGTTATACAAGGTCTCCCCTTTTTAGGGCTTTAATTTCAAGTAAGTAAATTAATATGTCTCAAAACTAAGGTAAATAAGGTCGTTTCAACCTTTAAGACTAAAATACTTCATCTTCAAGTAGAAGTTTAATGTGCTAGAAATATTCTAGAGCAAATACAGATCAGGAGTCTCCAAAGAGCGGCTCATCAGCTGCTGCAGAACTGCACTCAGAGAGCGTAACAGAGGAAAAATGACACTTGGAAATCTCAGATCCAGACTGTAGTCCTGATGAGAAGCAAACCTGCCTATAGTGGAGTTTCTGTACAGACTAAAACTATAGGTAACCTTTCATTTCCGCTTTCCCAACAAGAGGATTATTGAGTAACGCAGAGGGCAGCCCAGTAATATCTCACTGTAGTAGAAAACTAGATCCTTAGCTCATGAGAACGTTGGGGGAAGGAATATCAAACCTTATGACCAGCTTTGCCTTCACATAAACTGCACTTTTATGGGCTCATATGGTAGAGCTTTATTGGTTGCAGCCTGTTACGCTTTCTATAAAAATTTGCAAATCAGGTTAATAGACTCTACAAGTAAAGTGTCAGAGTAAAATTTATTTGGGAAAAAGCACGTTAAATTGCAGCCTCTTTTCAGCAGTAATTGGGTAGGATTGTTGTTCAGTGCCTTATTAAGAAGAGTGGCAGTACATCTCTTGAGACGAAAATATTTTTGTAACCACTAGGAGTTGGCATTTATACCCAACATGCTTTTAAATATCTCTGTAGGAGCATTTTAATGATGGAAGGCCATGAGCGTCGACTAAAAGCACACAGGCGTTTAACCGTTTCTGCTTATTCCATTGTACAGAGCACAAAATCATTCCTTAGGTTAATCTGAAGTGGAGGAAAGCCTATCAATTTTCATTTCTTTTCTGAAGATGACTTCAGCAATACTTCATAACAGAGGAGTTTAATAAGTGACATGATGAAATCTTTCAGCGGTTACATTATGTTACATTTTGTTCATTACACAAAAATTCTGTTTTAAACTTTAACAATAAGGGCCTTATTTAGATAAGTCCAAATTGAATCCGTACTTTAATCAAAAAAGTCTGACCAAACTAGAATCCACAATTGGACCTTATTTATTATTAAAAAATCGCAATTGAATCGTAACAGGGACCAACACGAAAAATCAAGCGTAAATCCGAATTATACGTTTTTTTTTTCTGAGTTTTTTCCCTGTCCCTATGGCAAATGCATATGAACGCAAAACTTACATAAATGCCAGTGTGTACCCCTATGGGCCTTAAAATCTTATTTTTATTTACCCTTTGTTTTGTCTCCAGAAATTTAAAGGGGTAGTAAACCCTGTTACTCTGCACTGCTACTCCGTTATTGACTGCAAGTCCCACAATAATGTAATATAATGAAGGTTGAGGCATGCTGGGAGCTGTAGTCCAGCAACATCAGAGTTGTATTCTTAAAGCAATATTACACAATAAGGCTTTTCCAAATCTCTAAAGCCTGTGACTGCTTTAAAATGCAAACTATCCTCCAATGAGAATCCCAGCTGGCTCCATGTTCTTTGTTCCTGCAACTGGAGTTAAAAGCATAAATCACAGTTTCCCAGCACTGAACAAGTCTGTCCTTTATCCCCATGTCTGATTCCAGTGTAATATAATGAAGACAAACATGACATAATTATCTCTATATGTAACATAACAGTAAGATGCCTGACATGGTGCTGGGAACCAGCATTCTCATTGGTCAGTTCCTTTGTATTTAAAATGACGTTTTTGATCAGTAGAATTCTCATTGGTGAAATTTCTTGAATCTATAATTCTTTTCGCAACGTCTATAAAAAAACTAGGGGGTGCTGTAAGACGGTGTTACGACTGGATTTAATGTGTTACTGACTTTGCTCTGGGATTCTGTCTTCTGTAGAATCTTTATCGTCCTTTGTTTGTCAGAAACGATGCTGCTTGCTAATTGAATTGTTTTTCCTTTTCATTTTATTAGAGGGAAGAATCACTGAAAAGGACCTGGCATCATATGTATCCACAGACCAGCTATGTTATATATGTGGACCTCCTCCTATGATCGAATCCATGTGCAAACAGCTACAAAGCCTTCATTTACCAAAGGAGCGGATTTTATTTGAAAAGTGGTGGTAGCAGCATATTGACAGAGGAATGTCTACGACTAAATTATCTCCAGTGTGCCCTCCTCTTCCTGTGGATTTGACTTCCTGACACACTTGTGATTTTTAGACATTTTTTTAAAGGCTGCATTTGATATCCGCGTAAAGGCATTACTCCAGTGGATGAAACACAATCAGATTTTAGTGTCTATTTTTATATATATTTTATATATATATTTAATTTAAACAAGGTTCATGTGTACTCTGCTTTTGTTTAGGCAGTAGTTCACTAACCTGTCCTGAGGGTCATTCTAACCGCAGATCTGGATATCTGCATAGCAACCCAGGCCTCAATCATTTTCATCAGTTGCCATAGAGAAATACTGTATGTAGTTGTAAGGATAGTTTCAAATCCTGTATAGATGACGGTTTGGAATCCACTGTGATAAAAAGAAAAAATAATCACTGTTAACATTTTTCATCATCTGCTACCAGTCTGAGCCTGCTTCCCATATACACACACAAGTTGACTTTTTTTGGGGGTTTATTTAATGCTTTGGGTATGGCAATGTTGATGCCTGCTGTTTCAGTCTGCAAATTCTCTAAGCCCTTAGGGCGCCATATACACAATAGAGACGAGGGAAAGAGTGTGTTGTGTAGAACAGGTATGGGATCCATTATCCAGAATTGCAGAAAGGCTTTCTCCCATAGACTCCATTTAAACCAAATAATGTAAATTATTAAAAAAAAATTCTCTGTAATAATAAAACAGTACCTTGCACTTGATCCCAACTAAGATATAATTAATCTGTATTAGCAGCAAAACCAGCCTATTAGATTTATTTAATGTTTACATGATTTTTTAGTAGACTTTAGATTTGAAGATCCAAATTATGGAAAGAATCATTATCCGAAAACCCCCATGTCCTGAGCCTTCTGGATAACAGGCCCCATATCTGTAACATGGGCAAAAAGCCTGGCAAATCCAAACAATTATAGTGTAGTATATAGTAGCTTTTGAAGACACATGGATTTATTGACTATATCAGGATCATCATTATTAATTTTTCTATTCATTACAAACAGAAGGAAATATTGCAGTATGCCAATATGAGAGAGGGATGTGCAAATATATGTGAATGTATTTATTACAGTTAGCTATAACAAGTACTTAGGAGTAAGACACCTGACAAACAGTAATCTCATGCATGAAACTGTAGTTGGTGCACAAAACAATCACAGATTTATCCAAAAAAAAGTTTTAAAAATTTCACCCGCATGAAAAGGACAGAGGTATCTTGGTGCTTCCCTCCTCACGAGTTTGATTGGAGGTGGTGAAACACATTAGAAGGCAGGAGCTCAGGGCCATGGAGCACTGTGGTACCTCTGTCATTTTGTTATGGTTACATTTTTAAAAAAAAAAAAATTATAAATCTACAATTGTTTGGAAGGCATACATTAGTGGTTTCTCCATAACTGGCATTTAAAGAAAGCAGCAAGACTTAAAGAATATTTAAAACCATTTTATACCCACAGATGAGTAATTTGGCTGATATTCACAAACAGTTGGTGCTTCTTTGCAGCAGTAGAGTATTAATATGTTTCTATGGTACCTTCAGAAGAAGTACAAGGACTGGGTCACAATCAATCAATACTACAGAGAACCCACGACTTTCATCATAATTCAGACAAAAGGTAGAAGGGTCCACTTACACTGTACTTCACCGAACAGCTGAATGGTAGAGAACCCAATTTATACTTAAGCCACTTCAAGCCCTCTTCTAATTAGAACTAATTAGCATAATAATACATAACTAGTCATTTTACTAGCTCCTCCTAATAGTGGAGGCATAGTGAGAAGACAAAACAGCCAATGTTTTAATTGCTGCCTTTGAAATGAAGTGTTTTATTTACAACCTTACAGTTTTGCTGCATTTCGTTCTGACTTGCTAAACAGGCTTTAACATCCACAATCTCATGCTATTGCTGTTTATATTAACAGAGGATTCATATACTGTTTATATACAGAGAAAGTTTTCCTACAATTATCTATTAGTCCAACTACACTGTGTCGGACATCTACTATAATAATCACACAAAAGCTTACTCTGAGTTAAGCTCTCAACTCTTTCACTCCCAGGGTCGGACTGGGCCGGCGGGACACCGGGATAAAACCCGGTGGGCCCCGGCCCTCATGAGCACCTGCAGGCAGTGGCGGAACTACCGGGGGAGCAGGGGGTGTGAGCTGGCCAGGGCCCGCACCCCCTCATTGCCCCCCGGAAGTCCGTTCACCATTGAAAATGTGGCCAAATGCGGCCGCGCGGAGGGGGGGCAGGTCCCCGGCTGCGCGTCACGCACCAGGGCCCGCCCCCCGAAACGAACGCTACTGCCTGCAGGCCCAGACCTTCTCCCCCAGCTGCTGCAAAAACTCTTTCTCCTGTGCCGCCACAGCGCTTGCTCCGTTCGTGCATGATTACAAGGATCCAAAATAGAAAATGGCAAGGGGCTTCATCATTTTTCCTCCAATATTTTAGCATGATTTTGCACGTTAATACATTTTGCATCCACAGAAACAGGGTACCATTTAGGCAGACCATGGTATATTGAAAAAGTGCTGCTATGTACAAAGGGATCCCTGTACAGAAAGGGGCAGATTTACCTAGGGTTGAATATCGAGGGTTAATTAACCCTCGATATTCGACTCCTGAATTTAAATCCTTCAACATCGAAGTGGATGGATTTAGCGCTATTCGAAAGATCGAAGGAATAATCGTTAGATCGAACGATTAAATCCTTCGAATCGAACGATTCAAATGATTTTAATCCATCGATCGAAGGATATTACTTCGATCAGAAAATTGTTAGGAAGCCTTTGGGGACCTTCCCCATAGGCTAACATTGGCCTCGGTAGGTTTTAGGTGGCGAACTAGGGGGTCGAAGAATTTTTTAAAGAGACAGTACTTCGACTATCGAATAGTCGAACGATTTTTAGTTCGATTTGAAGTCGTAGTAGTAGTCGAAGTTCGAAATAGCCATATTCGACCATTCGAAATTCAAGTTTTTTTTATTCTATTCCTTCACTCAAACTAAGTAAATGGGCCCCAAAATGTCAGATGAAAACTACCCAGGTCCCTTTGTTTAGTGAGCTTCATTTACAAGTGGTACATGGTTGTTATGTGCAAATGTCTAATATATGGCATGTAACGTGTAAAGTTACATACACTGACGTTACATGCACTTTTAGTATGATTACATGCACATTTAGTATGATGTAGAGAGTGATATTCTGAGAAAATATGCAATTGGTTTTTGTTATTTGTGGTTTTTGAGTTATCAAGCTTTTTATTCAGCAGCTCTGCAGTTTGCAATTTCAGCAATTTGGTTGATAGTAGCCAGGCATGAATTTGAATAGTGCACTGGAATATGATTAGGAGAGGGCCTGAGTAATAAAAAGTAGCAATAACAATACATTTGTAGATTTACAGAGCATTTGTTTTTAGTCAGGATCAAAAATTGTCTCAGAATATCACTCTCTACATCATACTAACCCTTTAAAGGGTTGTTCACCTTCCAAACACAAACACATTTTTCAGTTCAATGGTTTTCAGATTGTTAACCAGAAATAAAGACTTTTGTATCAATGTAACAGCGGTCTTTAATGAAACTCAGGGATTCTGCTCAGCAGGGACAAAGATAAGAAATGGCACAAGTGCAGATTCCGGGGGTAAGTCGACAAATCACCTCTTCTTCAGGGCGACAATCTCGCCAAACTGCCTTCCCCTACCTTCCCACTGGCTATAATATCGGGATGGCACTCACTGCGCTTCGTTTTCAGAAGTTTCCTCATGAGGCAAAGGGGCTGTTCACCTTTGAATTAACTTTCATGATGTAGAGAGTGATATTCTAAGACAATTCGCTTATGGTTTTTATTTGTAGTTTTTTGAGTTTTTAATTCAGCAGCCTGGGCCAGTTTGCAGTTTCTGCAATCTGGTGGCTAGGGTCCAAAGTTCCCTAGCAACCATGCACTGATTTGAAAAAGAGACTGGAATATGAATAGGAGAGGCCTGAATAGAAAGATGAATAATAAAAAGTAGCAATAACAGAACATTTGTTGCCTTACAGAGCATTTGTTTTTAGATGGGGTCAGTGACCCCCATTTAAAAGCTGGAAGAGTCAGAAGAAGAAAGAAATAATTCAAAAACCATAAAATTAGAAAAATTAGAATTGATTGGACATACTTTAACATGCTAAAAGTTATCTTAAATGTGAACCACCGCTTTAATGATATCAAAACCAGGAGAATCTGTGATTTCCATCATGTGGCCGGCTAATGAACTACAAATGCCCTTTGGCTGGTGGCACAGACTAAAATACATGTGACTTCAAGTGAATGTAATGTGGTTTCTGGCACTTCTCTACAAGCTTCCATGGAATATGCATCATCCTGAGCAAAGGCCCTTATCTAGTTGTAGCACCACAGTATCTCCTGTCTTCTTTGAGTCATGAGATGCTCCTGTTGCCATCTCGAGGGAAGCTCAAATAGATACCTAGACTAGATAGAATAAGCATTACTGGGGTAATGAAACTGATTTCTTCTGATGTCACAGTTTCAATCTGCTCTGATGTGTGACATGTGCTAGTGATAAATGCGAAAGGCTGAATGCTGCACATGCTGAATCAGATATACTACTAGTAGTTGAAATTAAATTGCTGTGCTGAATATAAAGATAATCAAACTTTTTATGTCAATTGCCAACTGCCTTTTCAAACCAGTGATAGCTGTCTAGAGATGTGGTTAAATAACTTCATTTACACACTACAGGTTCCTTTTGGTTTGCTTCCAGGTGTGCAGTGTTTTCTCTTCTCTTTTTGCACCCAGACCTCACTGCTTCCTCTTGTACTAGTTTCTCTTCCTGTTCATTTAGGTTAACGGCCACTGACACGGAAAAATCAGCTTTAGCAAATGCAATTCAATTCTCACCATTTTTTCCCCAGTCTTTTTACAGCATAAAATACAGAGACTAAAAAATCTGCAAACAATTGCTCAGCTTTTGTGGGCTCTGTCTCTTTTGTATTGCTGTTACTTTGCTCAATACATTCTGAAGTGCTGGGACCTTTGTTTGTAAAGATTGGTCTTTCTTCTTGATCTGTGCCATACACAGAAATACAGAAACCTTCTAGGTTACACGGGAAATAAAACTTGTACTGTCTGTATTTACTTTTAAGCTTTCAGATTTCCTCAGACAGACAACACAGATGAATTCGCTGTACTTGGTTACAGAAAATTAAAGGCGAAGTTCTCATATTTGACCATTATTCACACCCTGTTTCCTAAACGGCAACAGTTAATATTGCAGACTTTGCCTCTACACCCTGTCCCTTGCCCTTCATTCTGAAAGTCTCATAATATGCTCCCATGCCTTACAGTGATCCCCAACCAATGGTTCATGAGCAACATGTTGCTTACCAACTCCTTGGATATTGTTCTTAAAGGGGAAGGAAACCTAGTCGGCGCAAACCCCCCACCCCCCCTCCCGTTTGTTGCCCACCCTCCTTCCTCCCCCCTGGCCTACCTGTCCCGCTGGGCAAATGCCCCTAACTTGTTACTTACCTTTCTGCGCAGGTCCAGTCCAGGGAGTTCACCGACGACATCTTCTTCCACGCGATCTTCTTCCTGCTGTGAACGGCGTTTTGGCGCATGCGCAGTAGGATCATTTTGCCGGTACGGATCTACTGCGCATGCGCCAAAAGTCACGCGCATGCGCAGTAGATCGTACCGGCGAAATGATCCTACTGCGCATGCGCCGTTCAAAGCAGGAAGAAGATCACGTGGAAGAAAATGTCGTCGGTGAACTCCCTGGACTGGACCTGCGCAGAAGGGTAAGTAACAAGTTAGGGGCATTTTCCAAGCGGGACGGGTAGGCAAAGGGGGAGGAGGGAGGGTGGGCAACAAACGGGAGGGGGCGTGGGGGGTTTGCGCCGACTAGGTTTCCTTCCCCTTTAATGGCCTCAAAGCATGTCCTGATTTTTGAATTCCTGGCTGGGGCAAGTTTTGGTTGTATAAAAACCATGCATACCATCAAACAAAGCCTCCTGTAGGCTGCCAGTCCACTTCCAAATGGCCAATCACAACCCATATTAGGTATGCCCAACTCTGCTTGCGTTGCTCCCCAACTTTTTTTTTTATATCTGAATGTTGCTCGCGGCTAAAAAAGGTTGGGGACCATCCCAGTCAATGAACAGTAATTTCAGGGCAGAAGGATGTGAATTACCATTTTATACCCTGGCCTAGATACACCGGCGGAGAAAATGCCTCTTGTGGCTTGACTCTAAGGCAGAGATCCCCAAGGAGTGGCTTGTGAGCACCGTGTTTCTCACCAACCCCTTGGATGTTGCTCCCAGTGGCCTCAAAGCAGGTGCTTATTTTTTAATTTGTGTCTTGAAGGCAAATTTTAGTTGAATAAAAACCAGGTGTACTGTAGAGCCTCCTGTAGGCTGCCAGTCAACATAGGGGCTACCAATAGCCAATCACAGAACTTATTTGGCACCACCAGGGTCTTTTCCATGCGTATGTTGCTCCCCAACTCTCTTTACATTTGAATGTAGCTCCCAATTGCGGACCAGAGCTGTTAGGCATACTAAAGATAGTTGTTGATTGTTTTGTGCAAAGATATATTTGGTTCAAATAAGAGGAAACTTTGCCCTTTGGTTATAGCACAGGATGAAGATGAAACTCATTTCCCAAATGTCAGTAAATCTGTTCCCCAGTGTATATCTATACTAGATCTAAATCCAGTGGTGTAACTAGATATTATTGGGCCCCACAGCAAATTAATTAATTTTTGGGGCCCCCTAAATATCCAGAGGTTTTCAGTTTTATCAATATATATTAATATGGCACATTAATTAGGGTCTCATGGGGCCCCCTATACCTCCTGGGCCCCCCTGCAGCCACAGGGTCTGCTTCCTCTGTAGTTACACCCCTGCCTGAAACTTTGCATCTGTTCCTCGCTTACCTCCGCTCCCAGTCAGTTTGGGTATTTTTACAGATTACTACTGCACTATCGGCAGTTTTTAGCTCAGGGTGAATATCCCCTTTAACATATAACATTAGATATTTCCCCCCCATGCTCTGTTTCTAGAACACCTTTAAGGCATAATACTGGGTGACTATGAACATAAAGACAATTTTGCCTCCAGCTGAACATTCTGTTGTTGAACGAGACTCATTTTGTGGCACTTTCACATAAAAAAGTTATTACTGAGAAATATTACACAGAGAAATGACTTTCTAACAAAGCTGGCTTGTTTTACATGCACAATTATTGACTCAGTATCATGAAAGTAACAGCAAACTTATGAGAAATCCTTTCTCGCCGCACTATGAAAGGTTCCGAGGGCAGGAGTACAGAGCCCTATTTCTGTGGGAATACAATATAGCTAAATGAAAGGTAAAACATAGCCTTTTTGTATTTAACTTCCAACATAATTATGTTCTCCTTTCATTTAATGTAATAATTTCATAAATTGCTTTTTGAATGCTCCTATTCCAGTTCAGCCTTACACTAAATGGAGCTTCAAAGCATTCCCCTGAATTTCAGTCTAAAAAAATTTGTTCTTTGCTTAATATTGAATGAAAAGCTGCATTTTCATTGTATTTCTTTTGAATAATTGTATTTCTAGTTTACTTAAATAGACACCGATATTAATATTAGTCTATTAGTAATAAAGTAAACAGACAAAAGGGCTTTTTAAATGTGTGGTTCACCTTTATGTTCACTTTTAGTATTTTATAGAATGGCCAATTCTAAGCAACTTTTCAATATACATCTTAAAGTTTTTTACCTTCTTCTTCTGACTCTTTTCAGCTTTCAAATGGGGGTCACTGACCTCATGTAAAAACGAATGCTTTGTAAGGCTACAAATGTAATGTTATGGCTTGTAATGTTATATTTTTTATTACTCGTCTTTCTATTCAGGCCTCTCCTATTTATATCCCAGTCTCTTATTCAAATCAATGCTCAATAAAATAATGCTAGAAATGCTGTATTTTGTATCCTAAATATAAACATTTACTGCACCAGAAGCCTAATAAAACAAATGATTAATGCTTTCAAATTTGGCTGCAACTTGTAACTTTGTTAAACCATCTTTGCAAGACCAAGACCATGCACATGCTCAGTGTGGTCTGGGCTGCTGCTTAGGGATCGTCATAAATTATCAAAACAGCAGAAGGCAAAATTCCCATTCACGACACAACATATATTTTTAACTTTCCAAATTCTTCACTTTGCAACGAGTGTAATTAGAAAACTCCCGGGGACTGACAAAACAAACCCTCTCAACCAAATCTGGAAAAACAAACACACAAAACAACCAACCTCACAAATATATCAAACAATCAGAACGCTAATTGATATAGACGATGAACAAAGACCGGGCTTTACATGGACGATTGACATTAAAAACGCTGCAACCACTGAAATTCAAACAACTTACAAGTATTATGAGGCTACTTCCAGTCAGCAGATATCAGGAAATGGCTCTCCAAATACTTCACAACTCTTACTTAACTCCAGTCAGGAGATATAAAATGGGAAATCTGCCCTCTGACAAGTGCCTCAGATCCATATTCTATGGTCATGCCCCTCTCTTCAAAACTTTTGGATGGATGTTACAGAATATGGTGCTCAGATAATTGGTAAAGCTTTTCAGTCACAATTAGAATGGGCAACGTTTAGCAATGATACAACTTTCACACAATTAAGAAAAACAGATAAGAACCTGATTGGTAAACTGACAGCGGCTGCTCGAAAAACCATATTGCAGCATTGGCTAAACAAGGATCCTCCCACCATAAAGTTAGTAAAACAGAAATTACATCATCTTTTTCACATGGACTGGCTAGAAACAACTACTAAAAAGGAGCAAAACACCACAAATGTTTTCAAGTTATGGACACCTTACATAGAATCTTTACCACAACAAATTAGACATCTCACAGTACACACGTATAGATGTACAACATGGTATGATACAGCATTACTGACGGAACTGCCATTGGTCATGGAGTCGTCCCAACATCACAGAGACCAGTGACAAGAACAGAGACGATCAATACAGTTTTGTGAATAAACTACTATTGAAAATTACCACTTTTGTTGGTGTCTGCTTGGAGGAGGTAAGTTTATTACTACCTCCTCTGAATTACCCATTGGGTTTTTAAGTGCTTTTAGCTATTTTTATCCTTTTGGCGCCTCTGTTTTGTTTTACTACCAGAGACGATCAAGCTATGAACCCCCCCAGGAGCCACCTAACAAACAGGTTATTAACCTCCTATTTACAAACTTCTTAATAGGGTCTTCTACGCTGTTTATCATTTGAGCTGATAGTTTATAATGTAATATAGTTAATATTGTTCTTAAGACATAGCTAACTCGATACATGATTAGGGATGTCGCGGACTGTTCGCCGGCGAACTTGTTCGCGCGAACATCGACCGTTCGCGTCCGCCGAATGTTCGCGAACGTAACGCAACGTTCGCCAATTTGGGTTCGCCTTAGTTGGCGCTTTTTTTTGCCATTTCTCCCCCAAACCAGCAGATACATGGCAGCCAATCAGGAAGCTCTCCCTCCTGGACCACCCCCACACCCCCTGGACCACTCCCCTTCCATATATAAACTGAAGCCCTGCAGCGTTTTTTCATTCTGCCTGTGTGTGCTTGGAAGAGCTAGTGTAGGGAGAGAGCTGTTAGTGATTTGAGGGACAGTTGATAGTAACTTTGCTGGCTAGTAATCTACTTGATATTGCTCTGTATTGTAGGGACAGAACTCTGCAGGGATTTGAGGGACATTTTAGGTTAGGTAGCTTTGCTGGCTAGTAATCTACCTTCTACTGCAGTGCTCTGTATGTAGCTGCTGTGGGCAGCTGTCTGTCCTGCTGCTGATCTCTCATCTGCATCTGTTCTTCAAACCACTGCCACCTAGCTGTGTGAGCTTTTTCACATTCTGTCTAAATATCAATAATAATACCGTCTCCAGAAACACCACCTGAGTGACGTAGTGTGATTTCTGCCCTTTACAGCACAAAACGCAGCGCTGTGTCAACAATGGATTTTTTAGAAACATATTTGCCCTTGATCCCCCTCTGGCATGCCACTGTCCAGGTCGTTGCACCCTTTAAACAACTTTAAAATCATTTTTCTGGCCAGAAATGTCTTTTCTAGCTTTTAAAATTCGCCTTCCCATTGAAGTCTATGGGGTTCGCAACGTTCGCGAACCGTTCGCATTTTTGTCCGGACGTTCGCGAACATGTCCGCGAACATTTTTTCCGACGTTCGCTACATCCCTATACATGATGTAAATGTATCATTACAGGATTTACTGTCTAATTATGACTGTACAACTGCTATGCACAATTCTTTGAATAAAAACAAGTTTTTTAAAAAAAAAAACAGCAGAAGTCAAATAATATCTGCCAGAAGCTGATACAGCAAGACTAGTTAATAATCAGGTCCAGATTTATGGCGATGCATGCGGACGGCGGGTGCTAGGACCCTGAGGCCTCTCAGTGGAAATTCAGCCCTGAATCAGACTATGCAGACTGCACTGAGTCCTGTGTTGTCATGTAATCTAATGTGGATTTTATCATTTTTGTATTGTTTAATACAAACTTTCTCCAACTTTGCAGAACCAGTGGCTGCAGCAAAAAAAATCCTTTAATGAGTATCTCAGTTTATCTGTTTAAATCTGGCTCCGTGATCTTTGTCCCTGCAGATGAAGTTGGAAACAGTAAAGTGGATGTAAAGGCAAAAATGAAATCCTATACGAATCTCTACACAGTCGCCGACTGCTCTACAGGTAAACAAACAAAGCTGCTTGAGTTCAGCATGGCTTGGAAATAAGGTGGGGGGGCTCCCCCTGCTGTTCAAAAGTATGATTGTTTCCCTGCAGAGCAGCTATGGACCTAGGGAGCAAGAAACTGCAAAGGGGGAATTTCACTGCATACAGTTAGGTTTCTTATAAAAACGGTACACGTTTTTTAATTAAAGTATATTGGAGATAGGTTGCTTTTTCATTAAAGAAAGTAAAAATGGGATTTTATTTTTTTTCCTTATTACATCCCCTTTGAATATTGGATAACAGAGTTTATCTGATATCAGCTTTGTTCCCTGAGCCTTTTCTCCTTTGAATGTCTGCCCCTATTGCTACACAGCAGCTTATTTATATAAACAATAGTAGTGTTTCTGTAGCAAACACAGCAGTTTTACTAGTGCAGGGCAACACTGCATTATGTTTGTTTTACCTTAAAAGGCTTTCATTTCTTGATGTCACTGTTCCTTTAATGGCTTAGTCATGTATAGAACAATACTGCAGCGAAGAATTGCTAGATTCATATTTTTGGGGACATTTAAGAAAACAGGAAATCATAACTCTTACGATGCTTCTAGTAATCATCATGGCCTTTTGGATAACAAAAATCATTTCTTAATGTAGTTTTGCAAGGCTGCACATGGAATTGCACTTTTCCATTGAATGTCTGACTTTTTTTTTCCGTTTTTATTTTTCAGTAGCTGTTCTCTCAGTAGGGAGCGGATCTTTTAGTCAGCATGACATAGCTGCTTGTATTGTATGGATTTGTTCAGCTAAACAATAGAATCTACTAAGGAGAGAATACAATTCTGTTTGTCACACGTATTGGAGAAATAAACATGGGCTGAAATTCTTTATTTTAGGGAAATACTGGGGTGTGAACTCCTATTTGAAACGCTTCTTTGTTCTGTGTTTCCATGAGTAAAGAACTTGACAATCAGTGTGTGTGTATTTAACATATACTCAATGAAGCAGTACCCTGTAGAAACCTACTTGCATAATTGTGTTATATCTTTTGTTTACTTTATTTGTAAAGTCTGTTTCTGGCATGGCATGTGGTGATTTGCGAAGCTTTAAGTTATTTGAACCTGGTGTGCAAAAAGTCAAAATAAAGGTGCACAACTCAGTTTCTGTTCCCAACCAATACAATGCTGATTGTATCCCTACTAGTGATGTGCCTTCCCTCCACCCGCGCCTGCCCACACAAAATCACACTACATGTTCAGGGCTAGGCCCTTTATCAAGCCAGAAACATGTAGTGTGTTTTTGGATATTCATTTCCCCAATAAAAGGATTATTTGCAGTCTTAGACTAATGCCGTGGATGTGTCATGCACGTCAACCGTCCTTTGAATAATACATCCTTAAGGTGGCCATAGACATAACAATTACCATCTTTCTTGGAAAAGATCTTTCCAAGAACGATCATTCGTTTCAATACAAACGTGTAGAGCTGAATCGTCAGATATACAGGTAGAAACAATAGAATTCTACCTGTATCTGACGATTCTGCACTAATCGACGAGCCGTCCGATAGCCAGGTCTTCCGCCTATATTGGTCGGCTTTTTTCCCACCATACACGCATCGAATATCATGCGAAAAAAATTTTGTGCGATATTATCTGTGCGTCTATGGCCACCTTTAGGACCATACCCTTATTGCTGTACCTGTTCCATGAATTCTAGCAATGCCTTTGCCATGATCTAGGAAGTTTAAGGGGCAGGTGTCCTGGAAACAGCAAAATGAGGGTGTTGTTCAGGAAATATAAGGATTATAATACACTCGAGCCATGAATATCCTGTAAATGATATCCTTATAAACAGTGCTTAGTGATGTCCTTTGTTAGAATAGAAGCTTATTGATGTAATTTCTGTTACATGAAACTTGCGTATTATAATAAATAAAGTCCCCCCTGTTGCAAAATATGAGGATATTAGAAGTCACGTTGGAGTTCCATGATACTTAAGTCATGGAACTCCTCAGTAATATCCAAATATTATATATTATTATATTATATATATATATATATATATATATATATATATATATATATATATATATATATATATATATATATAGAGGGGGTCACTATATAATAGATAGTATGACCATGTTAGGGATTCAACACAATAGTAATCAACAGATTGAGAAGGGCCAAAGTGAGTCAATAGTAGGGGCTCCTAGAGATCAAGCGTTTTTAATCAGTCTGTACATATATGTTTGACTCATATTACTCTGTATAATGAGGGACCAATGATTATAAGAGATTTACCTGAAGCCCATATCCTGGGTGCCATAGTAGTTGCACTGGGAAGTCTGATTCTAAGTTTGTAGCTTGTAGGGATGCACCGAATCCACTATTTTGGATTCAAACAAACCCCCGAATCCTTCATGCAAGATTCGGCCGAATACCAAACCGAATCCGAATCCTAATATGCAAATGCAAATTAGGGGTGGGAAGGGGAAACATTTCTTACTTCCTTGTTTTGTGACAAAAAGTCAAGCGATTTCCCTCCCTGTCCCTAATTTGCATATGCAAATTAGGATTCGGATTTGGTTCGGCCAGGAAGAAGGATTCTTCGAATCGAATCCTGGATTCGATGCATCCCTAGTAGCTTGTGTCATTTCTACTTCCCCAGCCTTACTATGGGTATAGGATCTGTTATCCAGAAACCCATTATCCAGAAAGCTCCGAATTATGAATAGACCATCACCCATAGATTTCATTTGAATTAAATAATTTAAGAATTAAAAAATGATTTTCTTTTTTCTGTAACAATAAAACAGTACCTTGTTCTTGATGCTAACCAAGGTAAAATTAATCCATATTGGTGGCACGCCAATCCTATTGGATTTATTTAATGTATAATTTTTTTTAGTAGACTTAAGCTCCCGACCTGCCACTAACCATTCAGATCAAATATGGATGAAAAATGCCGGGACTCTCCACACACGGTTCCGAAAATCTTACGAATCGAGGTTTCGCACGATTGGATCTTTGCGTCTATGGCCAGCTTTAAGGTATGGAGATCCATATTATGGACAGACCTCTTATGCATAAAATCCCCAGGTCCCAAGCATTCCGGATAACAGGTCCCATACCTGTATTACCTATTGCTGTTAATTTCTTAGTGGATGGTTGAGTATATGTCCTTGTGCCGAACCACTAATCCTTCCAAAGCCCCTGATTATTCCAGCAACCATATTGCAAATGAGTTAGCTGAGTAGTAAATGTTGTACATTGTTGGGCTGTCATGCAATTGGCTACTATAATTACACGAGTAGTTACAGTCAGTGGCGGAACTACCGGGGGAGCAGGGGGTGCAAGTGGGCCAGGGCCCGCACCCCCTCAGGGCCCCCCGGCAGTCCGCACAGTCTGCGCGCCTCTGTGCGGCGCATATTCCCGGCCAGTTTCCAGGTGTACGGAGGGGGGACGGGGGCCCGGCTGCACGTCCTGCGCCAGGGCCCGCCCCCCTCTAGTTACGCTTCTGGTTACAGTACATGCTACTTCGGCAGGTTTTCCACCAAAATTGATGCAGTCTTTTTGATTTTAACATACTGCTACAGTCACGCAGCCACCCACTGCCCCATGAACAATAAGCACATAATTATCAGTGCAAAAAGACAGGGTAGAAATTCAATTTACACTTGCCCACCGGCCCCTGGACATCCTTTATTATTATCCCCCAGCATTCCTGACGTTCACTCCACTCTAGCCCCTGCCCTGACCATTGCTCCAGAAACGGGAAACCGAGTCCCAGGTGCAGTTATTATAAATGGCAACTATGTTCTACCTCTTTCTCTTGCAGAAGCTATTCATATAATTATTTGTGACAGCAGAGGCTCGTTGTTGCAGAACACATAGTACCTCTAATAAAACCATCAGGAAATGTCACATCTGCAAACGAGTCAGTCTGTGGTGTCGAATCATTTCAGTTGGGGGGTTTCAGGCATTTTCAGTGTTACCTAATAGAAATACCTCCTACAGATACACAGGTTTTATATGCTCGTGCTCTGTTAGTGCCACCCAAACCTGACAAATTACAGCAAATAGGGGGCAAGCTTTTCTCTCTATACATTGTGCAGGGACCAAAATTGTGCCAAACAAACCTTCTCATTTTATTTCTCACAAATCATTACAAGCTTAAAGGGAGGGCTGTTTAAGCTGAATTTTCAGCTGGAAATATTATATTTTATTTTCCATTTTACTGATCCTTTTGTGCTGTCTTCTTTTCTAAAGGTGAGGTTAGGAGGAGTTCAAATCTAATCATCAGCCCCCACTGATTGTGTTTCATCTCCATTGCTATTCTCCAGGCCATGTTTATTTCTAATTGGCTTCAGTTTCCAGACCTGCACAGCCCGTACGTAAGTGGAGCTGCAAGTGGAGAGCAGGATATTACCAACCGAGTTTAAGGGGCTGTAGTTGTTCAACATGAGTCCAATAAAAGAATTTCTTCAAGATGTTTTCTTTCTACCATTTTAGTGCTACTGAGACATTTTGCACATAAAGTGACAATATTAATAGTTGGACATATCATTATATCATGGCTAATAGCACACAATGCATTTCTTACACTAAATCCGACCCATGTGCTGTTACTGGCTTCAGTGTCATGCGTTTGTCTCTGTGCAGATCTGTCATATGTTGCATTGATTGGTCAAATGGAGGAGAAAACCCATCATGTGCGACTAGCCTATGTGAAGGGGGTTATGGGATCACAATCTACACTTGCCAAAACAGCCATTGTCTGCTCATGTAACTGCCCACAACATTTACTATAACTTTCCTTAAGTAGGACTGCCTAGGCCTGGGCCACTATTACAAAATTACCAGCAATGTAGTTTCTGGCATGCCCATTTAATCCCCGATCCACCCCAATATTTTGCAGAATCTGTCATCAGCATGCCCTGTTATATTACTGTTCCACCCAAATGCATAATCTTTCCTCCTACTGATGTCACTACTGACATAATGGCTTGGCCTATCAACATCATCAATCTACCCACCAATGTCACCCCCTCACATCTTGAGCTCCTTCCCTGGCTGGTAAATTTAAT
Organism: Xenopus laevis; assembly: GCF_017654675.1. NCBI lineage: Eukaryota > Metazoa > Chordata > Amphibia > Anura > Pipidae > Xenopus > Xenopus laevis. The sequence continues at coordinate 45,507,188 of NC_054381.1, forward strand.
TTTATAAGGTGGCAACCCTTCCAATTAGCCTTTTTGAGTTGTAATCTGATTAAAGAATATGTTTTTGGATAAAAACAGATCATTTATATCCTAGCAACTGGCAAACCAAAGAATCTTATTAAAATGGCATATACATATCAGTAAACTGTGACCTACCTATAGAGGAAGCAAACCTTGTGGCTGTGGGAAGGCCTAGGGAACAGGGGGGGGGTCCAGGCCACGGGTTACACTTCCTTTATAGTTCTAAAGGATTCCTTCCCAACCACTTGCCTACCTTTGAGCAGGGACTCCAGGTAGGGATTGCCATGTAAGTGTGGAGGGGTGTGTGTATGGATGCTGGGTTTTCATTTGGAGGGATTGAACTTGATGGACTTTGCTTTTCAACCCGATTTATCTATGTAACTATGTAACTATGTACCGGGCCCTCCAAAGACTTTTCTGCCCAGCCCGGCGCACACCAGATACACCACATTCACTAAATATTGCCCACTTCAATCTTTTACCTTTTGCAATGTTCTGATCACCTGACAGGAATAATGCAGTTTCTAGCTGTGACAGAAAGAAATATGGGCGTATCAGAAGCATCTCTGCCCATTTATTGGCTGATGTAACTTACAGTAGGATGTATGTATATGTACGGTCTGTGTGTAGACATATGAGAAAGAGGGTTAGGTTTTTATTTATGCGTGTGGAAACAAAGTCCATCATGTTTAACCATTTCAGAACACTCAAAACTTTATCCATAATAAGTGTCTGTGTAACTAGAGATTACTTGAACCGGCAGCAAACTCATTTTTGGGCCCCCAAATCTAAGGAAGGATGATCTGTTTTGCCACTGAATATTGTCATAGATCAGGGTCTCGGCCCCCAGCAGATGAAAGTTTTGGCTCCAATCATGTTATACCCCGCATAGAAAGACACACATTTCTTATAATATAAATGCTTAAAGGAGAAGGAAAGGTAAAATCATTGGGGCAGTGCCAAAAGTTAGGACCCCCCCCCAGGAATTGTATTTAATTTACCTGATACCCTGGGTTGGTGTTAGCACCAACTCTTATTCCTTCTTCACTATCCCTTGGCAGGTCCATCCATAGTAGAGTTAAAAAGTCAGCTTTTTTTTAATAAAGTTTAGCCTTTTTAATTTACTCGCATACCCATGTGAAGAAAGAAGACGCAGGAAGAGGATTGCTCCATGGTGCTCATTGAGAAGAACCCTGGGCCGGTGCAATTTTCTGCTGATTTTATTCTGATCCCCAGCCTGGGGTATCCGTAAGTAAATACAATCCTTTGGGGGTTGCATAACATTTGGCACCCCCAGTGGTTTAACCTTTCATTTGCTTTTAAAGGAGAAACAAACCCCTTATTAAAAAAACCCTACACCCCCACCGCACATAGACAACCTCCCTCCTTCCCCCCAGCCTAGCTGCTACCCCGGGCAAATGCCTCAAACTTTTTACTTACCCCTGGTTGCAGATTCAGTGATCAGAGTTCACTGCAGCCATGTTGCTGGTCTTTGGTAATCTGAGAATAAGACCGGCAGTTGGAGCAATTTCTCGGGTTAAGACACAAAGACCTGGAAGATGGCTGCCATAAACTCCGATCCCTGAATCTGCAACGAGGGGTAAGTAAAACGTTAGAGGCATTTGCCTGGGGGTAGCAGCTAGGCTGGGGTTGAGGAGGGAGAGGGGTCTATGTGGGGTAGGGTTTTTTTAAATATGGGGTTTGTTTCTCCTTTAATGGTGAAAGCAAGCTATTCTATAGTATTTTGTTCACCTACTTGCCTCACCTACCCTTTCTGAACTGTTTCTGAACACTTGTGGCTTCCATCCAAGTCCAAAGCGGCCCAAGGCCTTGCAAGGTCAGTGATGGATCATGGCCTACCATGTGGTCCAAATGTCATTGCTGAAGGCCAAGAAATGTAGACAAATGAAGCATGTGCAAGGACTGGGCCTGTGCAAGGAGGGCATACAAATTAAGGGTTGCTGCTGTGACCCAACACTTTTAGGGGTAGCTCACTTTTAAATTAACTTAAAGTATAATGTAGACAGGGATTTCTAAGACACTTTGAGATTGGTTTTAATTTTTTATTTTTCTGTAAACGATTTAGCTTTCTGTTCAGAAGCTATCCAGTTTCTAGTTACTATGATCAAATTTACCCTAGAACCAGGCAATGGTTTAAATGGCAGACTAGAATATTAATAGAAGAGGGCCTGATTAAAAAGATAATAATAAAAGTAACAATAAAAATGTTAGCCTCACATAACAATATTTTTTTGGCTTTTTTTCTGGAAAGTGGCATCAAATAATTCAAAATGTAGAAAAAAATGAAGACCACTTGAAAAGTTGCAAAGAGGAGACCTGTAATATACTAAGGGGCCCATTTACTAACAATCAAATTTAGATTTTTTTTCTAACAAATCTCATGGTTTTTTAAAAGCTCTAAAAATTCAATAATTATTAAGGGGCATATTTATTAAGGGTCGAATGGAAAATTCGAATTTGAAATGTTCGAATTTTTTTATAGTCAAAATTCTCAAATTCGAATTGTGAATTATCCAAACTTGTGTTTTAATTTGAATTTCAAGATTTATCATACTCTGGCCCTTTAAGAACTCAAATTTGACGATTCCCAGAGTTCATGTATAAGTCAATGGGAGAAGTCCAGTGACCATTCTGACTTTTAGAAGTTTTCAGATTTTTTTTCTTCCGCTAGGAATTGTTTGAAAAACATTTTTAGAGCTTTTTGAGGTACTTGTATTTTTAGTGCATCGTTCATTGTTATTTTCCGTTCTTCCTTTTTTTATTCGAATCTTTCAATAAATGTCATGACATTCGTGGTTTTAGAGAAAGTGAGTTCAATCGTGGTTTCAAAAACCTCTAAAATCCGACGTTTGATGTATAGGCCTACACAAGTTGTGGTGGTTCCGTTATTCTTATCAATTTTAAAGAGCTCTGTAATATTCCGCTTACTTACAATTAACTTTTCTTTGTACTTTGAAAGCCAAGCGCTGTCTATTAAAGATGAAATCTGAAATCTCTTACCTCTATAATACATTTGCTTCCACACATTATGCCACTTGATTTGTGTGACTCTTACGGCAGGACTGCACGGCCGATTTCGACGCGATCCAACATGTGTCACATCGGATGCGACGGAAATAAGGTAAGTAATTCTATTGTCGGATCGCGTCGCAGCGTTGATGCGACGCGTCATGCTGCATCTGCATCCGACAGTCGTGTTGCGTCGCATCAACAATGCAACACGATCCAACACTGGCATTACTTACCTTATTTCCGTCGCATCCAACGTGACGCCTGCGAATTTGCGTAGCGCGTCGGATCGCAGCGGAATCGCCCGTGTATTCCTGCCCTTAAGGGGTTTATTAACTAAAATCTGAATTTATCTTTTAATATTAATAAAAATAGCTTGATCAAACTCCCATGCCCGATTTTAGCTTATTTATTAGTAAAAAAAAAAAAAACTTGATGCACAAAATGTCAAGTTTTTGCACCAAAAAGCCTGACCAGAATTTGAGGTTTAGTAAATAACGCCCTTTATAATTGTTGTCTACCTAGATTTTCCCAGATAGTGTGTACAAATAATCATGTTATATTACAAATATCCTTGCAATAAAAGATTCTTCTGTTGCAGCAGCCTTGGAATGTAAATTGTAAATACCAACTGTCAGGGATCTGACTGCCGACACTGTAGAATTTACATTAGCTCGTTACTCTTTATGTTTGCTGGCAGCACGGTATTAAACCAATACTAAAAAAATCTAGGCTACTCAATATGTATTTTTGTATGAAAGGTTTTATTAACCGTACAGTAGCACAAACTGACAATGACAGAATATTGAGAGAGAGTCACCCGTTAATTTTACATTCAAAACAGCAAGGCCCCAATACAATCTATACACAGTTTTTTTCAAGAAACAAGTATTTTCAAGGGATGGAGGATAGGCAGCCTTCTTCAGCTTGCTATGAGAGCACTATTTAGAGCTGCTTTAAAAAGAACATTTTATAGTAGTCCTTTAACTCCCAATGACACCAGCTCTTAACGTTTGATTTCACGTAACTATTTTCAGAAAAACAAAATCCTGGTTGTGTGAATAGCTGAGCCTCTGAGCAATGGGCCCGTGTGATTATATTTGCATTAAGGAAACAGCTGAATGATTAACACAAAGACTGTAAATTCTTAATGCTGCCCTTTCAGATAAATGAGGTCTATTAATAACCTGGGAATGATCTCTAGTGTGTTAGGCTTTAATCAAAATGGCATATTCCAAATAGTAAATCATATTGATCTTCATGAATTTAAGGGGCAGATTTATCAAGGGTCGAAGTGAAATCGAGGGAATTTTCAAAGTCAAAAAATTCGAAATTTTATGTAATTTTTGGATACTTCGACCATCGAATAGGCTACTATGACTTCGACCTTCGAAGTAAAATCGTTCGACTATTCCACCATTCGACCATTCGATAATCGAGTACTGTCTCTTTAAAAAAACTTCAATACTTTGTCAACTGAAACCTGCTGAAGTGCTATGTTAGCCTAAGGGGACCTTCCAGAGCATATTTCTAAGTTTTTTGTATTCGATAAAATCGTTCGACTCGTACCATTCGAAGTACGATCGGAATATTATCGTACGATGCAAAAAATCCTAAGAATTCGACTTCGAATTTCGTAGTATTCAACTTGATGGTCGAATTTCGAAGTATTTTCCACTTCGAAATTCGACCCTTGATAAATCTGCACCTAAGTGTTTTAGGCAAAACATTAATTTAATCTTAGGTTACCTAAGGGTTGGAACAAATACATAACAGATAAAAAAGAGGACAAGATCCAATAGAGACGCAGATATTCTGAAGAATGCATGGACGCCTCAGTCAGTACAGAAACACCTTACGTGAAAGGATTTGTGTTCTCCTGTGGACTTTTCATAAGATCAAGATATAAAGAGCACTTAAAGGGGTATTTTAACTGAAAATGACTTTTTGTCGTTATTGAAATACACGTATGGGACCTGTTATCCAGAATTCTTGGAACCTTTGGTTTTCAGGATAACGCATCTTTCGGTTATTTGGATCTTTAAGTGCATACTCAGTAAAAACGTTCACGCTGAGAAATAGTATGTGCAAGTAAAATGTATCTAGTCTTATAGCATATGAGGTAGTAACTTGGACAGAAGTCACATATTAATAGTACAGGTATGGGACCTGTTATCCAGAATGCTCAGGACCTGGGGTTTTCCAGATAAAGGATCTTTCTGTAATTTGGATCTTTATACCTTAAGTCTACTACAGAATCAAAATAAACATTAAATAAACCCAATAGGCTGGTTCTGCCAATTGAAAAAAATATTCCAAATCCTATTTTATCACGTTTGTCAAGCAAAATAAACTTTAATAACACTGTATCAATTATTTGAATCTTGTTTCCTTCAGTCTGGGAACCCATAATGATAGCAAGCAGGCAGGAGCCATTTTGTGGACACTGTTATTAAGACAAGCCTTGCATCATCTCAGAATCTTGTTTTTGCATCAGAATGATGGACCCAATGTCCATCCCCATGCCCTGGCTACAGAATTAAATGGTTAAGAGAACGGGGGAATGTGAGGAGAGCATCTAGGAAATGCTGAATGGAGTAAAGTAAAGTAAAACGAATTGCCTGCCCTGCCTCTAGGAGGGGCAGACAATATTTGATTCACAGCTGAGATTTTTAAATGAACATCTTGAATGCTTTAATAAAAAAAACTAATTTGGATTTCATGTTTAATTTGATAAGGACTTTTATTACACAGATTTTTATATCTAGGTGACAGGTCCACTTTAACAGTTCTCAGTAAACGCAAAAAAAAATAATTTTGCTAAATTAATGAAAATGTAATTTGAAGCAACTTTCCAATAGACATTTAAGGACAAGTAATGTCTTCCTATAAGAAATCAATACATCCTTCTCTGTAATAATAAAACAGTAGCTTGTCCATGATCCAAACTAAGATATAATTAATCCTTATTGGAAGCAAAACCAGCCTATTGGGTTTACTTAATGTTTAAAGGATTTTCTAGTAGACTTAAAGTATGAAGTTCCAAATTACCGAAAGGTCCTTTATCTGGAAAACCCCAGGTCCTGAGCATTCTGGATAACAGGTCCTATTAATATTTGACTTCTGTCCAAGTTACGTCCCCATATACTATAAGACTAGATACATTTTACTTGCACATACAATTTCGCAGCCTGAAAGTATTTCACCGATGATGCACAAGTCACATAATCTATTCTTGCATCACCCATGACCTTGGCAGCCATGTTTAAGATGTCTACAATTCTCCCCCACCCATCCCATTTAAATCGAGGGTGGCTTAAAGCAGGGCACATTCGATTCAAATCACAGTCCACAGGTCCACCGCTTCTGCCTTTTTTTTGCACTTTGCGTGGGGCAATGTAAATTATCCCTTTATCATTTTGCACTTTGAAATCAAAGGAAATAATGATCGACAAATACCATATGGACGTGAAGAATTAATTTATTGCTCAACATAAAAAGGAAAAAAGAAAGCTAAAAAATTACCAACCAGTGGTCATTTCAGCATATATATATATCTTTTTAAATTGCTTTAAGCTTGCTTGATTCTAAAACACTTGTACTACTAAAGTACATTCCAAAGGGAATCAGTCTGAGTTCACATAATTAACACAAGATACTGTATCATGGTACACAATATACTATTGCCCAGTCAAAAAAGATCTCATAATCTGCTCAGAAGAAGCATACATAAATATCATTATATATATCTATTATACAGATATGCGCGCAGCCTGTTATGATAATTCAGTGCTTTAATAAACTTCACAGGCTGCTCTAATACATTGTGTTCATGAAATAATCAGCAAATGATTTTGTCCAGATCTCTTGGGTATAGTCATGTATTTAAGCACTGCAGAATTTTGGTTACACTGCCATTCTTCTTTTATGTCTTTGTTACTGGATAATTAGCAACGTTTTATACTTAACCAGAACTAAAAATTTGCCTGTGATATTTAACATAACATAAACATTAAATACAGTAACATTTGTTCGTCAGTAAACAGTACAAACGTTTATTGGGATTAAAGGGCATGTAAAGTCTAAAATAGAATAAGGCTAGAAATGTTGTATTTTGAATACTAAATATAAACATGAACTTACTGCACCAAAAGCCTAATCAAACAAATAATTTATGCTTTAAAAGTTGGCTACAGGGCATCACCATCTTGTAACCTTGTTAAACATCTTTGTAAGACTAAGACTGTGCTCATGCTCAGTGTGGTCTGTGCTGCTTAGGGATCGTCATAAACAAAGCTGCTTGAGTTCTGTATGGCTGGGAAGTAAGGCGGGGCTCCTTCTGCTGTTCATAAATATGATTGTTTCCCTGTAGAGCAGTTAGGGACCATCTGACAATTCCTATCCACAGCAGTAAATGAAGGGAGAATTTCACAGCATACAGTCAGGTTTCTTATAAAAACGGTACAGATTTTTTAACTAAAGTATATTGGAGATAGGTTTCTTTTTCATTAAAGAAAGTAAAAATGGGATTTTATATTTTTGCCTTTACATGCCCTTTAAGGGACAATATTATTAAACCTATACCATTATATTTGTGCATGGTAATAGTAATAGTATGATACTGAATAGTTTTGTTTGACACAAGTGATTTACGTTTAAAATATAAATGTAATTATAAAAGTCCTGGTAGCCATATACCTACTTCCTCCAAGGTCAGAAAGGACCAAAGTTCGTATTGTGTAAACAACATAGCCAAGGTTTTGAAGGTATAGTTTACCTTTAAATTAACTTTGAGTATGATGTAGACAGTGATAAACTGAGAAAATCTAAAACTGGTCTTAATTTTGTTCAGCCGTTCCCCAGTTTGGAGCTTCAGTTGCAGTTATTTAGTTGCCGAGTTCCAATTTACCCTAGCAACCAGGCAGTGGTTTGAATGGGAGACTGGAATATGAATACGATGGGGTCGGAATAGAAAGATACGTAAAAAAGTGTAAAAATAAGAATACAATCAAAAAGCTGGAATGAAGCAGAAGAGAAAGGCAAACAATCCAAAAACTATAAAAAAGTGAAGGCCACTTAAAAATTTCCCATTCAGTAACTTACTTAGGGGCACATTTACTAAGCGTCGGATTTCGAAGTGGTAACAGATTTTTTTTGAGTGAATTCAGCCATTTTTGTTCGAATTCAAAATCGTTCGAATCGAACGATTCGAACGATTCAATAGATCGATCGAACAATTAAAAAAAAAAAAAACTGCGACTTCTAAAAACTTAGCCAAATACTAGTTATATTTTCTAGGAGGTCCCCATAGGATAACATAGTAATTTGGCAGGTTTAAGGTGTCGAAGTCGAAGTTTTTTAAAGAGACAGTACTTTGATTTTCGAATGGTAGAATAATCGAAGTTTTTTCAATTCGAATCTACCCAAAAATTACTTCGAAATCCAAAGTTTTTGAATTCGAAAATTCACTTTGACCCTCAGTAAATGGGCCCCTAAAGTTAACATAAAGTTGTATTGTCCCTTTAATCACATTAAAAAGGTGTGTGTATGTGTGTGTGTGATAAACAACAAGACACAACAAGGCGCAGCAACTGGTTGTGCTGTATTTATAGATTATTGTCTGAAGAGAACAAAGAAACGGTGTGGCTATATTTAAGCTTGGGTAAAAACAAAATGTGATTATAAAAACTGATGATAGAATTCCTTTCAGTTTACTTCTAATCCATAAACATTTGGGGCAGATTTACAAAAAGGGCAAACTGGCTGTCGCTAGTGAAAATTCGCAAGAAATCTCATCCGCAGACACATTGGCCATTTACTAACAGGCGTAGAGGACAATTCGCTTGCGAAAGAGCACATCGCTAACAGAGTTTCGTGCCCTATCGCCAAGCGAATTTGCGCTCAGGGAAACGATTGTTAATCCACAAATTCACTAAAGTGCGAATTTCGCCAGAGTTTCCTTCTCCACCTGAGACCAGGCTAACTGATAAGATGAAGCTACATCCTCCTCAATCTTATGTCATATACCGTATGCCGAAAAGTCATAAAAGTTGTAAAAAACACCTAGTTTTTTAAAGCGCCATTGCCTTCAAACTTACTATTAAAGATTTTTGTGTTAACATTTCTTTCCCAACCATTGTTTTAGGGTGGGATCATGTCTATGGCATTAGAGAATGTATTTTGTCTTTATTATAAGACCTATATGTACCCGCCCTATTTTATACTGACCTAAGTGAGTACTAACGAAGTTTCACTAGGCAGAAATGAACGCTAGTGAAAGTTCAATATAAAATGCTTGCGCTGCCCAATCAACGCTAGCGAAACTTTGCCAGCGTTCGGCTACAGAGACGCAAGTTTGCATTTTAGTGAATTAGTATGGTGGCAATGGATTTACACCTGGCAAAGTGGCGCGGAGTGTGGCGGAGCCTTCTCTGTCGAAAATTTGCCCTTTAGTGAATTTGGCCCTAGAATTTATCTGGTCTTTTTATTTTGTGACATACTTTAATGTGGCATTCAGAACCTTGTGTTAATCATATCAAATGACTTCTGGGATCGCTAAGCTACGCCTCTAGAATCAATGCGCTTACCAAGCCCTTCCCCTGGTGAATTTCATTGCAGTGCGGATTATACAGGGACTCACAAGGCACTGAAATGTATCTGTGTACATATACCTGTATTGAAGAAACTCTAAGATGAAAAATATGTCCAGAATGGTCAAGAAATCTATGGCATAGCCTGCAACAGAGCCAGGGTCACATGGGCAAAAGGGGGAGGGGGTTATCTATAAAAAAAAAAGTGTCTTTATAGGTGGGTAAATTAGGAACATAATCTTTTTTTAAAAATGGGAATGCTAATAGCTGTGTTTAAAATAAGTCACATTTTTTTTTGTTAGAAACATATTTAAACATTTTGTACAAAATAACGGCCGTATCATAACTTTCTAAAAGCCATTTATCATAGTCATCAATCATAAACATACAAGGGCAAACAATTATTAGAATACTGACCGCACTTTTGTTTTTTTTGATGGCTACTTTGGATTCACTACAATGATTTATTGTACAAAGTAAATCATCTTAAAGGAGAACTAAAGCTTAACTAAATAATTAGGTAGAAATGTCGTATATTATGCTTTGTGCTTCTGTACCAGCCCAAGGCAACCACAACCCTTTAGCAGTAAAGATCTGTGTCTCCAAAGATGCCCCAGTAGCTCTCCATCTTCTTTTCTGCTGATTCACTGCACATGCTCTGTGCTGCTGTCACTTACTGAGCTTAGGGACCACTCACAATATACAGTACTCATAGAATAAAATAAGGCTGATTAGTAATTAATACAGATAATTACTACATGGCAGCACATAAACCAGTGCAATTAGCATCAGAATTTAATAATCACGCCTGTAGCATCAGCTTATATTACAGACCAACCTCATTTTCTGCTTTATAATTTGCAACAACCCCTAAGCTTAGCTTCTCAACAGCTGCTCAGAGCCCACTGAGCATGTGAGTGTCACAGACACTTTCCAAGATGGTGACCCCCTGTGACAAGTTTGAAGTCCTGGATAATTGCTGCTATTGACAAGCTGAAGCTTTAAGCTATTGCAATAAGTTCAGTATATAGAATATGGCATTTTTAGCTTTATTCATTTTTAGGGTTTAGTTCTCCTTTAATGCCATGCTAACAAGGTGCACCATTGTGCTTTCCCCAGCACCATCTGTGGCTGAGGATGATGGGAATTACCATACATGTGTGCTGTTGCTGCTCAGGCTTGTGTTCTAAGATATCAGGGGTATATCAGCAAGCAGAGTAGAGCTCACTATTGCCACTACCATCTTCCATATGCTTGAATGGTAAGTGTACTTCTCCTTTACTGAATATAGCCATACCATACCAATTATTACTAAGGGCTAAAATGACACAAAAAAATACCATGTTCTGTAGTTTTTCTTTTTGGACTTCTCATTAACAAGACATGGTCAGCTTATCTAGGCAAGATTAAAGCATAAAATCAGCCTTATTTACTTTTAAGTAAAGGAACATTCTGCTTGAAATGCTAAAACTGCAGATGAATATCTCCAAAATGTCCCTAATTAAAAGGCTCATTTATTGGATCCAAAGGTGGTCAATGTTACCAGAGATCCTGGCTTTGGGGCAGATCGGGATGTAGGGTAGCTTGGCATACTGATCGACGTGGATTATATGGGCTAAAAGGTCCCGCATTTCTAGTTGGTGATGTTCAGAGGCATACTAAGTACAAGCCTAAATAAAATCCGAATTAAAATTAAGATGACCCTCCGGCTGCTGATGGAATATTCAACATTCTGCATCTCCCAATAATATCTTTAACTGCTGAGGGATTCTGGTAGTTGTGGTTCAGCTGCAGCTGGATGTCCATAGACTGGCCATCCCTGCTCGACAATTTGCAAGTAATAATGAAAAACGTGTTCAGAATGAATGAATAGTCTTTGGAACCTATAATGTTCCACGAGAGCTGTAAATCAGATGAATAATAAAGTGTACTTTTCCTGCCCGGTGGAAAATGGCACATTAATCCAGCAAGACAAGCCTAACTGCTAATCCTCCTACACAAACTATCAGTTAAATCTTTTTAACACTGAACATTTCTTTGTACATAACAGAAAATGATCAAAATCATATGAAGTGCAACTCTGTCCGAGGCTTTACACAGAACAGGTTGGGCTTTAACTAGTGCAGATAATGTAATCATGTATATCTAGGACATGTGATGGATCTGTGAATGGAGGGCACCTTTATACATCATTAAACAACTCTGCTTTGGTGCCCTCTTAGCTGCCACTTGGGAATAATATGAAGGTACATGTGCAAGTTGAATACCATATCAGATTAAAAATTTCATCAGGTAACCAAATATTGTAAATGGCAGTTTAAAAGTGCTCAGCAAGTCTTCCAGTAATGTTAGGTGCTAGGTGGATTTCCCTTCTTGCTCCAGACACTCTGCCTCTAGGCCCACTTCAGTGTCATCTTGAGCAACTGCCATTTCCTTTTCTAGATCAGCAGACCCATCAGTGAACATTTCTTTTTGTTGTTGCTCAGTACTTGCTAAGTCAATGTCCCTACTGTCCTCCATTATTTCTTCTGCATGTAAAAAGGCATTGTGTGTTTGATTATTTTCATATGTCTCCTCGTTGCTTTCAGGACTGTTTGAGGCTAATATTTCCTCGCTGAGATCATTAATCTTGCTTTGCATTTCACCTTCCAACAAGTGGTTTACATGAACATTGGCTTCTTCTGGATCCTCACTTTTAAGCAATTCCTCATTTTTTCTGTTTCTGTCGAAGTCGTTGCCTTCCTTGTGCTGATTTTCCTTGGAATTTCCCTTTCCTTTCTTAGATTGCCTGCTATGCTTGTCATCTTTGGAGAACCTCCACTGAAACTGAAACAAACAGAATGTGTATCTTTAATGCAAAAGGAAAACAAAAGTCACGAAATAACATACATATGCTAAGTAATTTTTTTATCATAGTAAGAATGATTGGGTTTACAAAATGATCAGAAACCCCACAAAAAACACATCCATCAAGTTCAATTTCTGTTTATTTGTTGTTCTAAAGGAAGTTTTGACAAATCTGAATTTATCAAAAATTTAAATTGGACCCTTCGGGAGGCCATACAGGGGAAGATTTAAGATGCTGATTCGGGTCCTTTACACAGATTCAGCATCCATTGGGCCCTATAACTCTTAGGCCCCCCTGTAGCTGCAGGTCTGCTTCCTCTGTAGTTACAACTCGGGTTTGCCCATCACAGTAATCCGACCGTTTGGCTGTAGGGCCGAAAGATCGGATTAGCCCTATATGGCTCACCTTTTGGAGGGCATATCAGGGGAAGATACTCTCATTTGGCAAAACTAGCTATACTTGCACGCACCTTTACTTGGTTCAATAGTATACTAGTACAAGGTAGACAATTAGCATGCAATCTGCCATGTTTTCTATCTACGAAGTCGAGTTATTTCCCAGATTTCCAGCATGAATATGGGTGTGTGCTAATTTGCATCTGTGATGGTTAATTGCATCATTGCTGGTGGGACACAAGTACCTTTGTCAATAGCATTTGGATGGCCTGTACTACATCTTGCTTTAAAATGAGCTATTGTATGTACAAATCCTAACAGCCAATTTAGCCTAACTGAATGGCATGCAAGGAAATAGTAAGTTGGACTGCAGCCTTGTGCTTTTATATGGTCACATTACTCCTCTGTGACTTCTAATAGCTATATAGATTACAGTAAGGGGTGCATTATCCACTATATATCCACTTTTATACTGACCAGTTATAATAGAAAATAAAGGCTCTGCATTGCTTTCCTAACTTTACTAAGAAGGATACACATGTCACAACCTGAATATAGTGTACATGTATTATCCCACTAATGTTTGTAGAAGAGCAATATTTAGCCAAAGTGGCTTACAAATAGTGAATCCACTAGAAATTGTACAGTAAGATAATGTATTTAAAGCATAACTGTACTTCCGTGGTTGCTGTGCATTTCCACACAAAACAGAAGTAATACAGGATTTCAACTACAGCTAGGAATTATGGGGGATTATGTAAATATCACTTTTATACCTCGGGCCATTTAATTCTCTTCCTGCTGAGCCACCGTGATAACAGTATAGATACAAGTCAAAGGCATAAAGGTTATATTTGCATACTATTAACCACAATTCACAATGCAGTATTATCTGGCTATTAACGGGATATCACTCTTTAATCCTAATGCCATTATTTTTAACATTAGATTTAATAAGCATGAGGAGTATGGTACACACAGGGAGCACAAGGCAGGCAGAATATGGCACACACAGGGAGTATAGGGCAGGCAGAGTATGGCACACACAGGGGGCATAGGGCAGGCAGAGTATGGCATACACAGGGGGCATAGGGAAGGCAGCGTATCACACACACAGGAGACATAGGGCAGGCAGAGTATGGCACACACAGGGAGTATAGGGCAGGCAGAGTATGGGGCACATAGGGAGCATAGGGAAGGCAGCGTATGACACACACAAGGAGCATAGGGCAGGCAGAGTATGGCGCACACACAGGGAGCATAGGGAAGGCAGAGTATGACACACACAGGGAGCATATAGCAGGCAACCATAGGGAAACAGAACATAGACAGAGAAACCTACAGTATCAGGACCACTCTAATACTACATACAGTGACACAGTGCTGGTGCCCCTTCAGCAGTTTATATGAGGTGTGAACAGGTAAACTATGTGGGCAGTTCCAGTCTGGGTCTCAGGTAGAACAGTACAGGGCTTTAGGGTGTGAACAATAGAGGTGTCACAAGTGTGAACAATGCAGGGGGGATTACATGTGTGAACAATACAGGGGGCAATTAATCTCAGTACTGATACCTTTTAAAGTTTACACATGGTAAGAAGACACAGCAGGAAGACTTTCATGTGGGGGCCACACAATGGGGGACGTGGGCCACATGCACCAGTTGGACAGCACTGGGCTAGACTGTAATTAATTGTGCATTGTGTTGTTACTTACTGATCCGGAGTACTTTTAATCCTTGAAATTAAGCAAGTCAGAACTTCATAGGTTGCAATTGGCTGCATTTTTGCCCACAATTTTGGTGTGCAGAGACTAATGCACCGCAAATGGAACGCTGCCTGCAATATCAGACTGTGCCATCAAGAGTGGGAGGCCTTGTGTTCAGACACACAAGATACGGAGTATCATATGGTGCAGCCCGCATTGGGGCCCTGTCCTTACTACAACGGTAGGTGGTAAGAACAACAGGGCTAGCACCAAGCATTGGATTTTTCCTCTGAATCAAGGGCAAAAATGAACGTTTCATAAATGAGCATTAAGCAGGGTGCTCTTACACTTGCACCCCCCGGGTCATGAATGACCCCTTATATATATTTTTTGCCAAAAAGTAAATAAAAATATTCAACAATACAAGAAATTGGTAAGTGGTGGGTTATCTGTGCACTAGTAATCCAAAGATCTACCTTCCAAGGACCAAATATGGAGCAGTTTCAGTTTTCGCTTTTTGTGATGAAAACAATAAAAAAACAAGTATGTTCAGTACAATGCGCTCATGTTGAACAACGTTGCTGTGTGTGTAAATCCTTTTATGCTTTAAAGATACTTTTACTTTACAATTCATATGATAATTAATATAAGAAAATCAGATGTTTGCCTCGTCTCCTGATATTTTTGAATCTTGAATACAAAATGAATAATTACCCACCATCTGCGAATGTAAAAGTTTGGTTCTGAGAGGCAGGTTTTGTTTCGCTCCCCTTCTATTTCTGTATTCTCCTCCGGGAGACAGTTGTTAATAAATGGATGAAAAGTGATAACAGGTGCTACATATATCACTGGTGTATTATGTAATTGCAGTTTTCCTTTCAATAATTTAATGGTGATTTTAAAAACTAGAAAGAGACCAAGTTTCACACAGACTCATTTATTTATGCTTTTTTCTTTTTATATGCGATTAGATTTCTTGAAGTGCAGTAGCTCATACTGTGTTTCTTTGTGGCATTTAAATGCTAACCCAATGTATTCTGGGAATTTTGGCCTAACCACCTGAAGAAAACGCTGCTGAACAGCGACTATGGGTAATACTGGTCGAGCAGTTTATATTTATATAAATATATTTAACTCTATAAAGAATGTGTTCTGACATATTTGATATTTGGAGGTATTTTATCCAACACCAGCCAGTTTGCTTTCAAAAACCAGATCAAGAAGTGCTAAATGGGGTGCTAGGAATTAGGAGTGCTAAAAAAATGCTGCACCTGCTATAATATTACCCAACTTTTTAATAGGCTCCTGCTCAATGTGTTCATAACCGCGATGGCCACATTTTCTCTTTACTTGAGTGTGTAATTATGCAAGGGGGATGGCAATGATAGGCTGTTTTTCTTTAGGACATCGCCTCTCCCAACTTGTCCTTAAATTTCTGTTGCTGATCCATCAAACAAGAATGGAAATACATGGTGAAAAACTACATACCAGAAGGGTTAATTACAAACACAGCTGCAAAAGTGGTTGCACTAAAATGAACGCAAATGTTACTTGATTCGACGCAACGGATATGCTTCTTGCACTTATAGCTGACTTTAGCACTATTGCCTCCACCCTGCATCTTCTGCTGAGTTATTCACAAGTGCACCTGTTGATGCTGGGGAACCCTGGAGCTAATGGCACTCTAATAATTCCAGGGTGACCATGGCATATCTCACTAGTATCTCACTTGTCACCAGTAAGTCCTTATTTTAAGCTGCCTGCCCACAGTTCTGGAATGCCTGTCAAATGCCTTGCATTTTCGGCAAGTCCATGATCAAAATCTGTGATGGTTACAAAGTGGGGTTTCAGAACTGCCCTGATGTCCCTTTTTTAGTTTTTTGGTATGTTGCGAATATGCCATGGTAGGTTGAGCCCATAAGTAAGGCAGAATTGTGCCGAAGAAACACACACTAATGCCATCATTTGTGAACATGCAAAACTGCATTTGTGTGATGCATCAGGCACCAATGTGGTATAATGCCTTGTCCAACCACAATTAAGGTAGAAATCTAGTAAACACATGGGGATTTGCACACTGCACTATGTTCACTTCTCAAGGTCTCTTTATTTTAGTTGGCCTAATGAATTTTGAAGGGAAAAGGCTAATCTCTACCCAGCTACAAAATTTTTTTTAACATCTTAAGTAGCGGAGGCTACTCTAAGATTTACTTTTTAAAAATATGTGCAGTGTTTTGTTTTTGCACAGCTGATGAAGGGCAGTTAAAAGCCTCCCTGAAAAATTGTTTCTCTCTGCTTACAGAAAAATCTGATGCTAACCCCTTAAAAGTCGAGTAGTTTAATGCATTTGATGGTGATCATATGAAAAAAGAGTATGAAGTTTAATTTTGTAGTGTTAAGAATTCCTCCCAATTTAGCCCTTGATTATAGTCTGCAGAATGGGAATTGTAGCCCAGCAAAATTTGGGGTGGAACAATACGGCTATGGTAGATTGAGTTCCGGTATTGAGTGATAGCTTTTTTCAACTTGCTTCTGCATATGAAGGATATACAGGTATGGGATCTGTTTCCCATAGACTAAATTCTATCCAAATAATGCATTTCCATTTTAATAAATGATTTACTTTTTCTCTGTCCCTTGTACTTAACCCAAACTAAGATATAATTAATCCTTATTGGAAGCAAACCAACCTATTGGGTTTATTTAATGTTTACATGATTTTCTAGTAGACTTAAGGTTTGAAGATCCAAATTACGGAAAGATCCATTACCCTGGAAAACCCCAGGTCCTGAACATTTTGGATAACAGGTCCCAAACTTGTATTTGCCTTTGTAGAGAAAGCCACAAGCCTTTCCCAAAGGCTAGTAGAAGTGAAGTGTTTGAGGAGAGGGTAACACTAGGGAGCTGCATAATAAGGAATGTGGAAATCATGGATTCAACCATAAATGTGAATGGAGAGGGCATGTGCTAAGAAGAATATGCTTCAGTACTGGCTGGGTTAATAAAAACCACAATTAGAAGAGTGTTGAAATCTGTATATGGTCTTTGCCATCATATGTGGCTGTTCTGCTACAGTATAAATGGTACTGACACTTCTAAAGAGAAAATTGCTTTGCTGACATTAAAATGCCCTTAGGTTGTGCAGTTAGCTTTTGTATTAAAAAAAAAAAAACGAAAACAAGTTCCTCTTTAACTCAAAACAAATTGGATACTTCTCCCTACAGACCGTTTTCTTTCTGTTCTACAGAGAACCAAACAATGGGTTCTCTCCGGTGCATTCCCTGTGAGCTATTCTCAGCTCTGACAGCCAGGAGAATGCTTCCATAGCACCGCAGGGATATGCTCTGCACTTCATAAGACTGAGCAGGCAAGTAGTGGGTCTTAAGTCATACACATGGGATGTATACAGTATAACTTTATTTCATGTGGGTAACTAGGTCGTTTTTTGGAGTCAGTAGACAAAGAACCACCTGGCAACATGGTTCCAATCCATTATTTGCTGGACTTCATCTTCCGACATGCCTTTAACTTGATAATGTTAAAGCACTGCTCTATGTTAAACTATCATAACTCCCAACTGTCCCTTTTTCAGAGGGACAGTCCCTCTTTTTACAGCTCAACCTGCAGTCCCTCATTTGTACTGGAAAGTCCCTATTTTCTCTGCACTGAACAGCCAGAAAAAGAAATAACGTTTCTCACATAATTGGCTTTTAGCAGAGAGCACAGAACAGCTAATAGGTGCAAATAAGATACTTTGTAACAATTTTGAGACACAAAAAAAACAGTTTAGATAAGGAGAAGTATTTTCAAACTTTCATAACCTGCCAAATTTTGTAAAATGAACATGGTAATTAGGGGGTGTGGCCACGGAAAGGGGCGTGGTCAAAACATTTTTGTCCCTCTTTTTACTTCCAAAATGTTGGGAGGTATGAACTGTTTGCAATTATTTGCAATTATCCTTCAAAAGGATATCAACTGCAATTGAGGCCTACATATTTGCAGTGTAATATTACACTGGAATGCCAGCTTTGACTTTTTTGCTATGGCCCTATTCTGCTACTGCAGGAAATCCAGCACTGATTTACACTATTTGCGCTACAGGAGTCCTGTGTCTCCACTATAGGGGGAGAGTAGGTACAGTATAAAATGACGTGCCTCCATCTAGGGTCAGGAGAGACTAGGCACAAAAAAGGGTTTATCTGCAGTACACTGTACCTTTAAATAACGGTGATACATACAGCCTGCCAGCCAGGAGCAACTTCATATAATATATCAGATGATTTTATCTCTGAGCTGCTGTGGGAGGTGGGGGGGGGATTCCCTGACAATGACCCTCTTCCACACCCTAAATACCTCTGCCTGGCGGATGCAGTTTGGATAGGTGGGAAGGGGCTAACTCTGTGTCATGCTTGGCCCTTCAGATACCTAAAAATCTGCTTGCTTAAAGGAGAAGAAAGCTATGGAGGCATTTTATTGTCAATAGATTAGCTGCAATAGTGCAAGCTAGAATGCTATATGTATTCTGTAGAATGTTTTACCATACCTGAGTAAAAAGCTCTAGAAGTTTTTTGTTTGCTTAGGATAGTAGCTGCAGTATTAGCTTGGTGTGACATCACTTCCTGATGGGTCTCTCCCTGCTCACTTATAGCTCTGGGTTCAGATTACAGCAGAAAAGGATGAGGAGCAGACTGAGCATGCTCACGCCTGGGGCAAGGAGGTTTAAGCTGAAGGCAGCAAGTCTGATACACAAGCCCATGTGTACACAATAGAAGGAAAGAAACATGGTGTTTCTTTTGACAGAGGACTCAGAGCAGCATTGTTGGGCAGGTACCTCTTAAACTGTCTTCTGCCTACCCCTAGTCTGTTATCACAGCTCTCTTTGGTTTCCCACCCTCTGCAGCTCTCTCCCCTCTGTCGCTCTCTCCCCCCTTCCCCTCCCCTCTGTCGATCTGACCCTTTTCCCTCCCCTTCCTCGCTCTCCTCCCATGCGGCCCCTCTCCTCTGTTGCTCTCCTCCCCTGCATCCCCTTCCCTACGTTGCTCTCTTCCCCTCCGTCGCTCTCCTACCCTGCATCCCCTCCCCTGTGTTGCTCTCCTCCCATGTCCCCTCCATGGCGCTCACCCCTTTCCCTGCTCTCTCTCTCCTTCCTGCGCATGCGCACCTTGCGGTTCATTTGTGGCGCACACACACACGCCTAGGGCGCCGGTCAGCGGCCCGGCCCTGGTATTTAGCAAGGCAAGATATTGTCAGGTCTGTATGAGGGCTGCAACAGTGTGTCTGTCATGAAATCCTTGGGCTTCAAATCGTGTTATGGAATGCCCCTTTTGAAGTGTTGGGAGGCATGCCGTGATCTTTCTGGCATGTTTAGGATTAAATCTGAATGCATTTCTTGCATACTTGGGTGTTTTAACTGTAATCTGAAGCTGGCAGCATATGTTTAAGTAAAACTAAAAAAACCTGCAAGCAGTGGGTACAGAGGGCAGGGCAGCATCAGTCACACTTGTAACTGGACAGTGGGCACTGGGCATAGTTGTAATCCAAGTTTTTTCACATATTTTTATATTTTCATTGCACATATTGTGCTATTTTTGGGCAATTTTTATAATGGCTTTTGAATGGTTTTGGGTTGGTTTTGTAACTGACTTTGGCTGGTTTTAAAACTGTAGACATAGAACTCTGCCGAGGAGACACAAGCATACATAACTTCCCTACAGTGCCAAATCCTCTCCTCACAGTCACCAGGGATGTAAGTTATCATAAATGGAGCATCTTTGGAAGTTTCCTGCAGGAATGAGGAAAGAAGGTTGTAAGGCAACAGCTAAAGATAATTACGTTAACCCTTTAGGAATTTGGCACCAGGAGCTCTGAATGCAGCTCTTGTGTCTCATGGTGACTTTCATATGTGCACCTGACTATCCAATCTCAACTCCGCGGTCTTTTAGGTCACAGAGCTGACTCTGCCCTATTTAAGCCTCCTCCTGCTTTACTTTCTGGGCTGATCATTAGCTTCTGCTTGAGCACTGCGGCTGGTCCCTCACTCTCGCTTCTGTGGAGTGTCTATCCAAACTAATACAGTGGAACCTCAATTTTACATACCCTGATCTTATGTTTTCTCTCATTTTATACCATTATTTGTGGTTCCATTAATACATAACCCATAATAAATTTCCCTGATTTTACATTTTCTAGATTTAACGCAATTTTTTCCTGGTCCCCTGAAAAACTTAGAATTGGGGTCCTACTGTAGTCATCAACCGATCTTGAAATATGAGAAAACGGCAGCTTCTTCTCACTTCTTACAAACAAGCACAGGTACAAAAAGCAAAGTTGTACAGCTAAGTGATATTTACAAGAATACTTGTGCCAGTTTGTATATGATTCTTGCAACCTTCACCTAGTACCAGTGCTACATTTCAGCCAGTCTTTAGTCACACAGGCTTCTTTAAGCATGCTTGCTCCTATACTCTCTGTTGAGTTGATCCCAGTGAATGATCCTAGTATTTTGCAGGCATCTGAAGTTACAATGGAGTTCAGGGGAAAATTCTATATTGTGGATAAAAGCATTTCATGTATTAATGCAGCTATTTGCACTTGTGTTAGTAAATGATCCTTTTTGGCCCAAGGGCTTTTCAGTCAGATAGTTCTCCATATCCATGTGCCAGTTTGCCAGTCTAAAGTTCTCTAACCCTATTAGAGTTGAGATCAAAAGAACTGTTTATTTCATTGGTTTCTTTACTGATATTTGACTTCCAGCTCAATACAGAATACTGGCAACCTGGTCACATTTACACTCTGAGCAAGCTAATCATCAAATTTGTTATAGTTCACTAACTATTGCATTATCTGGCCACAGGAGCGTATGCAAAATCATCAGATTATTGGGAGTGCCGGGGTTGATACCTCTATCACTCTTTTCTTGCAATACAACCGTTTCTCAACAAGGAAAACCTCAATGTGAAGGTAGGACATTTTAACAATATTTTGTTCCCAATTTCTGCAAGACAGAGCAATACCAGGCAATTATTTGTACATTTATATTAGATTTACCTTTGATTCTTTCTTCTTCAGCTTATGGGGAAGGGCTGGTCTCTGCAGGAATACAATCTGCTTGGTAGTGACATTCCCATCCCTGGAAAACAGACCCGTGAAAACTCAAAGTGTGTCATCTCACACCAAAATATGAGCACCATGCAGCCTCGCTGTTTGTAATATTAACCGCACATACACCACATTTCCATTTATATGAGATTGATTTTGTGTCATAATGGACATAGTCGGGAGCAAAGCTCTCCTCCATGAAAATATAGAAGGCATTTTCTTCCCAATGTCTGCAAACCCATATCCATGTAAATTAAAGATGGCATTTTAAAGAAAAAAAATGCATTTTGGTAACAATGGAAATTGAACAGGGCCATCTCTATAAATAGCTCCCAAAATATACTTACTGGTCTTTCTGTCTGGCAAATGTCACTCTTTTCCCTGGGACTGATTAAAGGTAAAAAATTAATCAGACTTTTCAACTCTCATTTCCACTCTTCCCTGAAGGATGCTGTCAGTAAAACTACAGATTTCTCTTAAAGAGATACTGACACCAGAAATGATGCCTTTTTTTTACATCTATCATACAATTTTCCATAATTCTGAGCTGTCTGTATAACAGGTTTCCATATAATGGATCCCATACCTGTATTCCCAAGCAATAGTCCTATACCTTGACTATAAAAAGAGGGTTACACCACGTGCCTCCGTGCAGATGTTGCTTTATGTCAACTGCCCTCAAACCTGGTGGTTCTGGGCTGTGTAGATCAAAAAAGATCTGGATGGTCACAAGTGGCTAAAGCCAGAGAGAGAGCACAATTTGGGCCCTTGAGCTGATGCTGAAATACACTAGAAATGCTGACAGAGATGTTGAAGATGAACTGTGGTCGATAAGGCTAAGGGCTTATGTGTTGTGTGTTGTGCATTTGTGTTCCTATGCCTTCCAGCAAGCAAATTAGGATCTCGTTCTTGACTAGGGGCCTGCATCTACAGGAGTTCATGTGCTAGAATTGGTAAAGGTCTTAACACCTATAGCAACCAGTGAGCAGGTAGCTGTACAACTGTGTAAAAGCAAACATTTGATTGGTTGCTTTGGGCAGTGTTATTAAAACCTTTGTTGGAACCCAACACAGATGCATCCTGATAGATTGTTTTTTTTATAAGGTCACAGGTTATATCTCTCAGAAATCACTGGTCTAGCACAAAGCTATTCCTTCATTTACCCAGTGCCATTTTGATGTGTCAGATCAGTTTATCTAAATGAACCTGTCAGAATATGTTTTTCTTTTATACAGGGACATCTAACCGAATGTCATTACCCAGCGCTTGCGAGTCAAGACCTCTATAAAGTGACATTTAGGTTTCAATTAGACTCTGCCTATGCAAATCCATGTGGCAGGCAAATTGAATATGCAAATGAGCCATTCCTGCAAAATGAGGTATGGTATGTGACATTCACTAAGATGTGCAATTACCTTTCACTAAGAGATCCGGGCACTGATATTTTTAATCTGCTGTTTACGGTTAGATATGAATCTATTTTGTGCAGAAAATTACACTCAGATACAGAAATAAATAGTGAAAGAGGCAAAAGCTAATCATGTTTTCTGGTGTTTACTCCAGCTAAAATGGGCACGTGCTACGTGAAGCGGGTGGGAAATGAAATAATCTAGGCCCTCATTGAAATAAATCACCATAAGAAACACATTTTAGGACACAGTTTTCTTCTATATCATGTTAATTAGCTGTGCTGCTGTCAGGATTGGGAAACAGGGGCAAATTCGAAATTTCGAAAAGTGCCGAAAATTCGATAGCGACGCCTTCGCCGCACTTCGTCAGGTGAAGTTTCGTCAGGGCACCGCTAATTCACTAAAATCCGAATTTCGCCCAGGGAGGCTAAAGGTAGTTGCGCTAGCGTTAATTCGTCAAGCAAAGCAAAGTTACGCCAGCGATGCCTAATTTGCATACAACGCCAAGTTAAAGTAGAATGGACGTATATGTAGCAGCAAATACATTACACTACACAAGGCTGGGAAAGCTTCATAAAATAAAATAGAGGTGTTATTTTGCCCTATACATGTGCCCACTGTATAGTTTAGGTGCCATATGTTAGGAAATGTAGGGGGAGGAAGGAGGGTGCCCCCAAAAAAATTTACGATCTTTTTCAACCTATCACCCTTAAGAAAGTAAAAGACGCCAGCATTCTTTGTGACTTAGAAAAAAGTTTTAACTTTTTTTAAAGCAAGCCCTATTTACTCTATTGCACTTTGCCTGGTCTGAGGTGGCGATGGCAAGTCTGGCACAAGAGGTAACGTTCAGTAAAATGTGCAAGTTAGTGAATTCGCCATAGCCCAACTTCGTCTGGCGTAAGGGTGCGAAGTAGCACTAGAGCAGGTCCACTTCGCTAGCGAATTTACGCCAGCCAGCACCCGTTAGTAAATCAGCAAAGTAACGAAATGACATCACGCTGGCAAATTTGCACTAGCTGCTTCACACTTTAGTGAATTTGCCCCTCTACATCTGCAGAACATTTTTATTAAAAACTGATGTTGCATGATTAAGCACCCAGTTTGTTTTACATTTGGACAGAGACAGAGAGGAGGGAGATGGGATGCCAGGGGTATAGGCAGGAATTAGGAGGACAGAGATGGGAAATGTCTGCAGAGAGAAGGGATACCAGGTCACACCTTCCAATATATGAATATTAAATTGCAGGAGAATTTAGATCAATCCAACTAGGCCCAGATATGCCAGTAAAGCTAGCCATAGACATACAGATTTTATTCCTTGTAAGACAAAAGATCGTTTGTTGCAATGTAACGGTCGACAACTAACCATTCAGATTAAATAAAGTAGGAAAAATAACAAATCAGACTATGTGCTGGCCATTAATTGACAGACAGCAATTGTAAAAAAAGTTATGTATGAGAAATAGTAGTGACAGTCACCCATGGATATTGTCAGATAGGCAATCCATGCAGAGATCTTAGCGTTAGCCGACAGAAATCTTCTAATCTGTTTGATCGAGTAAACTACCGATCGCCATGTTACAAAATAATCTCTGGCCGATCATTCTGACTCCACACACGGTCTGAAAATTGTATGAACCTTTGTTTGTACAACTATATCTTTAAGTCTATGGCCAGCCCGCTCATACTGGAATCTGCAATGTAATACTGTCTCATCTAAATCATGTGGGCATGTACTATTGAAGAGATAGGGACTGTGAGGAGAGAGAGAGAGAGAGAGAGAGAGAGAGAGAGAGAGAGAGAGAGAGAGAGAGAGAGAGAGGGAGGGAGAGAGAGAGAAGGAGAGGGAGTAGACAAAGAGAAGCAGTGACTTGATGGAGAGGGAGAGGGATTAGAAATTGATGGAAATGGAGGGCAACTTAAATTTCCCAATGGAAAGGAGTAAGTTATGGTTAAGCCGAAAACTTGTGTATTTATGCTCTGTTAATCAAATATCCACACATACCAAATAGCAATGTTTAATAGAAATATTGTGTACAGTGTTCAGATTATTAACACGAAGTCAGTGAGAGAAAAGCTGCTTTTTATTGACAACTTCGAAATTTGACCATCGCATTGCAGTAGTATGATATTCGAAGTCAAAGTTTTTTTTGATCAAATATGACTATATGCGATCGAACGATTAAATCCTTTGATCAAACGATTAAATCCTTCAATTCGAACGATTCGAATGATTTCATCGATCAATCGAACGATTTTCAAAAATAAAAACTTCGACTTCTAAAAACGTAGCCAAATCTTGGCTATAGGTTCTAGGAGGTCCCCATAGGCTAACATTCGGCAGGTTTAAGGTGGCGAAGTGTCGAAGTCGAAGTTTTTTAAAGAGACAGTACTTCAATTTTCTAATGGTCAAATATTCAAAGTATTTTCAATTCGAATCAAAGTCGAATTTGGCCTATTCGATGGTCGAAGTACCCCAAAATTACTTTGAATTCACTTCGACCTTTAGTAAATGTGCCCCTTAATGTATGTTTAATAGTTTCTCCCTCTTTATTACAGGAGCTTAAGGAAACATTGCTTTGGGTTTCAAAGCCATAAAGTTAGAAACAAAAATAAGAGGTAAGTTATAATTAGTCATATTTCCAATGGCAACCGTTATCATTTGGCTTTGCTTCTGTATGTTGTCTGTAGCAGCAATGCCTCCAATGGTAGCCAACATTGTTCACTCTCACTCAACACTGTGACCAGACTAAAAACTGGTTATTATTACAAACATCTGGTTTAAGGTGTCAGCTAGTGATGGTCGAATCTGTCCTGTTTCGATTCGCGAAAAATTCCCAAAACTGTTTATAAATTTGTGAAACGCCAAAATAATTAGCAAACCGCATTGACGCGTGTCAATTTTGACTCAAGCTAAATTTTTTTATATGTGCGACTATTTTGTCCAAATGCATTAGTCAATGGGTGTCCGAATAATTTTTACGTGCATCAACTTTTATGCGCGAAACAAAATTTTTTTTTTTTTTGTCATGCTGGATTTTTAAATTTTTGCCGCAGTTTCACAAATCTATTCACGGGTGGCGAAATGTGGAAATTTGCCGGAAATCCATGCCTGCCAAATTTATTTAATTTATTAGCCTATCACCAGTACCGCAGTGGTAGATGTCCAATTGAAATAAATGCAGTAATACTGTTTGTCCTACAGTAAGACTCTAAAGTAGACTTGTGCATCCTGAACTCTACCCAATTGTTGCATTATAATATACTGCACGATGTACAGTCATGCTCAGAAGAACACTTATAATGACAAGAATTAAATATCTTTATTGAAGCCCATTATTGCCTGGTCAGACTACAATGTCTGGTAATATTGACAGTATCACGGCCATTTTGTTTTGATTTCCCTCATATAAAAAGTAAAAAAGCCTTTCATTGTTACTGATAAAAACAAATACAGTTCTTTCACACTTATTAGATCTCTTGTCAGTGGCAATGCAGAAAATGCATGTAGTTGTTAGACTTGTCTCTCAGTCTGATAATATAGATTCCCAGTGTGAAAGTCATGTCTCTCTCCAGTGGTTGAGAACAACAGCTGACAGCATCCTCAGCCTGCAAGGCATTCCCTCCTATGCCAAAGTGCCAGATTGTGCCCTGCTGCTGCACACACACATCTACAGAAAATATATGCATATGCATGCTGCTTTTCCAGGACTTTTGAGGACTCTGTACTCCTAGTGGCCCATTAATTAAAGTGTAAAAACTGTAATAAATTCAAATATACTCGAAATTTGAGGTTCTTTAAGAAAAATCAAATATCTAAAACTCGAACGAATATTATCGACCCGAAAACTCGAAACTAGTTTTTTCTTCGAGAAAAACTTAAATGTCAGGAAGGCTATTAACATCTTCAATTGGGTCACTGGACCTCTTCCATTGACTTATACATGAACTTGGCAGGTTTTAGCTGGCGAATAGTCGAATTTGAATTTTTTCCAGGGTATAGGTTTGATAAATCTCGAAATTCGAATTGGAATACGAATTGAAATTCGAATCGAGTTTGAATAATTCACAATTCAAATTTGAGAGTTTTGACCAAAAATTTATTTTTTTGAAAGTTTGAATTTACTATTTGAACCTTAATAAATCTGCCTCCTAATGCGGAGATATTTTGTTTTCTGTGTACACCATTCTGGGTGAAGGAAAGGCAAAACAGAAAT
The DNA here is from genome assembly GCF_017654675.1 of Xenopus laevis. Taxonomy (NCBI): domain Eukaryota; kingdom Metazoa; phylum Chordata; class Amphibia; order Anura; family Pipidae; genus Xenopus; species Xenopus laevis. The sequence continues at coordinate 45,534,500 of NC_054381.1, forward strand.
AGCCTGGTAAAGAAAGTCTTGTGTATATAGAAATCACTGACCGGTTTTAAATATTTATCTGTGGTCTCTAGGGATGGGCGAATTTTTTGCCTTGTTTCGCCGCCAAAATGACGTCCATAGATAAAAAAATTTTGACACCCATAGACTTTAATGGACGTCGGCGACATTTCGCCGGCGGCGGATTTTTGGCGAAAAGAAACAGGTCAAATTCACCCATCTATTGTTGAAGCAGCTCCGCTAGCTCAGCACTGCAGCGTGTGACTCGGGTGACGTCACTATTTTTTCCAGCTCTTACTGCCTGCTGCCCGAGGCAGCCTTGAGGCGCATTGGATATAATTCTGTCGTTATGCGCATGTACTGGGGAGCTGATGATGATGATGATGATGTGCATGCAAATCCCTATGTGCGCGTGTCATCATTGACCCTTATGGCCACTCCCCCCAGCCAATCAGAATTGAAGCGTCTGGAAGCTGGGGAGACACAGCAAATTTTTTTAATGATAGTTTGGACAGCTAACAGGCAGCATCAGTGCTTGCGGTGCACAGCGATTGGAGCATAAATTTATATACGGCAGGCTAAGGTGAGGATGCCATGCCATTTATTACATTGGTTTATACACATACGCTCCAAAGGTCACCGTTTTTTTTTCCGCGCTTGCGCAGTAAGGACAAAGGAGAAACTGAAGCCTTCGCTACCTTACTAAGATGGCGCCTGCGTGACTGATTATGCCATCCGAAAGAGGAGCTGGATTCTATGCGATAGGACTAGGAAATGTGAGTTAAAAACATAGCGTTTTAGTATGTCTTGGGGAGTAGATTAAAGGGATATAGGTAATCATTTTTGCCTTCCCTTCTCCTTTAAAGAGGGACTGCAATTCCTATGTTGAAGCAAGTGTGCCGAACCTGTTCATTCTGTTTAGAATTAAAACCATCCAAGCTGTATAAAACTGTTTAAGGTTGCCTTCGACTGCCAGTGCTGTGCTTATGAGCCCTGAATCTCATACTTGTTACAGGTTTTTGCTCTACTTAAGCAGAGGTCATTCACAACATGAAAGATGGAGTTTTTGCACCCAGCCTTCCATGCTGAATGAATTGCTGCAGGTCTCTATGCTCTGTTGCAGAACACAGGGACGTTTGTAGGTGTCCCTGCCCTCTAACATGTTAGTCATTCAGACACACAAGCAAGGAAGTACCAGTAGGCACAGGCCATTTCAGGGTTCTACAAGGGAGTATCAGTAGCTGCAAACCACACTGGGACCCTGTACTAACTGTCTTACTGTATTTACCAACACTGTTCTCTGCACCTCATGCAACACTGTCCCTGCAGCAAGTGCAAAGTGAATGAGCACTAAGGGAACACTTGAGAAAGAGCCCACAGCTCTAAACATGTTGTGTTAAATAAATAATGTAGCAGCATAGTTCTTGCATTGGCGTATCTGTTCCTTAATATATTTCTATTGGTAGAGCACTTAGGGTTGTAATGACCTGCCAGTCAACAGGACATAGCATATTGTTATTTGAGGTATGGCCTCACAGTTCAAAGGGCCAGTGTTGGACTGGGGTGTCTGGGGTCCACTGGAGCTGCTGCCTGGAAAATATGAGGGTACATATAGTCCACATAAGTCTTTCCCCCAAATGTAATATTTGGCGTTATTGCAGCACGCATTCACACTTTTGCGAGTATATTTGCGCTAAGCGGAATGCAATATTTTTCCCACAGATATATTACATAAGCACAAAACAGTAGCAAACGCAAAAATAAGATGAGTCGCAATGAAAGATGTTCTCACTGGAAAAAAACTAATAACCATATACCTTTACCACATATAAAAAAAATGCTGACATATATCTTTACCACATATAACTTGACCAAATTTTTAAATTACATGAAGAATAGCGAGAAAATGTACACAATGCGAACGGTGGAATTGCTCCACGAATATCTTTCTGCAAAAGTTGTACATACACCTTCTTCTCACAACACTGATAGCAAAGTCACGTGAACACAATTACATTGCGATTAGATTGCGAATAACATTTTCACTGAACAGCGACTACAGACGCGACTCGTTAAAAAACGAAGCGCAATATAAGCAATTTGCGATAAGAAGTTTTATTACATTGATAGCGCAACAGCGCAATAGAGCGCAATAACAAAAGTTCGCAAAGTGGAGGGAAACCTCGGAAACAGTCGCAAATGTAGCAGAACAGTCGCAAAGCGAATTATTGCATACCCACTCTCGCGCGCAAACTACTGGCAATTCGCTTTGCGAACAGTTTATGCGATTGCGCATGATATTACATTCCCCCGAACATGCTCTATTTCTGTAGTCTGTTCTATTAGTGGGGATAGGACACACAGCACTAGACTAATAGTGGTCTCCAGTTATGGACTCCCAACAGGATCATGTTCTTTATGACTGCATAATATTTTTTATGACACCATTTATCTCTGTATATGCCTGCCTCTTAGGATGTCATCAGTAGATTATAGTAGATTTGTACTTCAGGCACAGCACAGTTAACTAAATAAAACTGATAACATATAGGAAACGTGCTCTTAACAAAACATAATATCTTTCCTGAATTCATAAATTTAAGCATGATAAGGAACATCCTGACAATTATTCATTGCACTAATTGACAAAGCAGTTCAATTTAGCCATGCAGACAAGGGATGTCTCAGCGTGATGACAACTCACAAATGAAATTAATTTGACCTCTGTCTACCAATAACCGAATAATACAGCACAAGCGAAGTGAAGGTAATGGATTGTAGGTTTTATTCCCCCTATGCCAGCTGCTTTATGGAAGGGTAAGAAAATGAAATTGACACCAGTTAATGAGCTAACTCACTCGTGTTATGTTTTGCTAAGATAAATATATCGCATTATGTGGACATCATTTAGTAGAATGCCCAAAAAACTGAAACTGCAAAAAACACAGGGATATAAATTAATTCTACTTCACGAAAGATAGAATTATTTTCTATTAATAGTCCAAATTATTGATTTCACATTTTTGTGTGCCTGAAGAACAGAGAAATTATAGTAAATGATCAAAGTCTCAATGAGAACCCATGCCTTCCAGTTTACACCATAAAGTCAACAACTCCTTAAAGGGGTTCTTGTAGAGAGTGATATTCTGACACAATTTTCAATACGCTTTCATTTTCTATTATTTATGGTTTTTCATTTATTTAGCTTTTTATTCAGCAGCTCTCCAGTTTGCAATTTCAGCAATCTGGTTGCTAGGGTCCAAATTGCCCTAGCAACCATGCATTGATTTGAAGAACCAAGATCCTGGTTTTGTGCAATTTAGGAGTGCCAGTGGAGAGATCTTTTTGCCCCATTACAGATATGCACACTGTATCTACCAATTAAGGCTATCATTCATGTCAAAAGGAACATTACGCTAAGAACGCTGGGTGATTCTTCAAGTCTTTAGAGAATATATAGTGAATAATGTACCCCTCCCTTGTAATATACCGTATATAGTGAATAAAGTACCTCCTTTTGTATAATATAAGGATATTATAAGTCACAAGGAAGCCGATTGCTTTTATACAGGTCATGGAACTCCGAGGTAACTTCTAATATCCTCATATTTTCCAACAAGGGGTACTTTATTCACTATAATACACAAGTTTTAGGAGTCATATGACAAAAACGACATCACTACTCACTGTTTATAACTGATGACATCACTAGTCACCGTTTATAAAGATATAATTTACAGGATATTCATGGCTCTCATGTATTATAAGTATATTATAAGTCACCGAGGAATTCCATGACTATATAAAAGCAAGAAATGTAAGGCCGAATGCTTTTATACAGATCATGAAATGCCAAGGTGACTTCTAATGTCCTTATAATTAGGGATGCACCGAATCCAGGATTCGGTTCAGGATTTGGCCAGGATTCGGCCTTTTTCAGCAGGATTCGGCCGAATCCTTCTGCCCGGCCGTACCGAATCTGAATCCTAATTTGCATATGCAAATTAGGGGTAGGGAGGGAAATGACGTGACCTTTTGTCACAAAACAAGGAAGTAAAAAATGTTTTCCCCTTCCCACCCCTAATTTGCATATGTAAATTAGGATTCGGTTCTTGGCTGAATCTTTTGCGTAGGATTCAGGGGTTCGGCCGCATCAAAAATAGTGCAACCCTACTTATAATACACAAAAGCCATGAATATCTTGTAAATTATAACCTTATATTGTGATGTCATCAGTTATAAATGGTGAGTTGTGATGTAATTTCACATGACTCGCTGAAACGTGTGTATTATAATAAATAAAGTACCCCCAGTTGCAAAATATTTTAGAGGATTTTAGAAGTTACCTCGTAGTTCCATGACATATATAAAAACACTCGGGCTTCGGCCTCATGTTTTTATATGGTCATGAAACTCCAAAGTAACTTATAATATCCTTATAATTTACAAGAGGGGGTACTTTATTCACTATATATTTTACAATAGGAGTAAATTATTTATTGTAATACCCATGTTCCAGTGAGTCACATGACAGCAATTACATCAATAAGCACAGTTTCTAGCTGATGACTGTAAGCACTGTTTATAAGGATATTATTTACAGGATATTCTTGGCGCTTGTGTATTATAAATAAATAAATAAAATATAATGTTATTTTGATGTTTTTGAAAATTGGGCTAGGATTTTGATATTTATTAATAAATTAAACCAAATGGGTTAAGGTTAACCCTATGTATAGTTATCAATGACAGGATTTTATGATAGCATCTAGGGCCCTAGCCTGGTGCTCACCCTAGTGTGAAAGACCCCAGCCAGTAATAATAAAAAGCAAAACCATGTGATTTATGAAGTACAGGTAAAGATTCACAAATACATCAATTATAAATATATATTTTGTGTACTGTCTGCACATTGCCCTATGTTAGTGTGCAAGCCATTATTCACAGAATTTTGTTTTTCCTTGCTGACTCCTTGTTGATGCATTATTCCTGCATCTCACCAAATGGGAACCTATCCTATATAGTTTATATATAATGCAAACAATGACAAGTTTATGTCTTTTTGATTTTCAACTGCTGCTGACCCTGTAAAATATCTGTTCCTCTTTTACTAGCACTGGTGGAAATTTGCACCAGTGCAGTAATCCATAGTAACCAAAAATATATATATTTTTTTAAAGAGCAAAGACCCAATTAAATCCTTATTGGTTGTCATGGGTTACTGCAAATTGTGCCAGACTAGTCCTGCTGGAACTCATCTGCAGCCAGCCAATCATAGACAAGCAGATAACCTGTGTACTACTAATGTTATCCTTTTTATTTAATAAATTCAAATTGTTAATAAATAAGCACTTATGAAAGGTAAGAATATAGCCAGAATGTTCTGCCACAGTCTAAATAGAATGAAAGGGAGACAACCTGGATTACTTATGAAATATTTAAAAAATTAAAAATAAGGGTACCAAGATTAGGGTTGCTACATTTTGTTGTACCTCTATCTTCCTTCCTTACTAATAACATTAGCACTATGTATCGTTTTTATTGGCAGGTAGAATACTGCACAGGTGGCAGCCTTAACTGATATTGATAGTGACAGGAAGAAAAAACAGAAAAACAGCACGAAATTTAAAAAATACCCCAAGGGAAGCAATACCTTAACACGGGAGGAAAAACACAGCCTGGCTTTAACAATTTTTGCCTTGATAATCTTTTGCAGCAAAATCTTTGACATAAGTTTATTTTTTGCATTCCAGAAACCTAAACTCAAAAGTGCTACAGATATATCTAAACATTAAGTTGGCTTATGGACAGAATGCTAATAAATGATACTCCAAATAAACCATACACATACCTGCTGGTTTTTACTATGGGAGTAGAAAGAACACACGTCAGCTGCCATCCATAAACGGCCAAAGAATTCAAGAGCGGCATGTAGTCTGTGTGCACTTCGAAACCCTAAAAGGTAAGAACAGCAAACATGTGAGCACACAGTGTATCAAGAAATTAGCAATTCAGAAATAAAACATAAATATACATGTTAGTGATTAGAGTGAAAATCCAATCCTATATGCCCCAACAAGCGACCAGCTGTCAATTGTACAGAATAGTCCATTGTCATGAGATTACATTGTTTCTTTAATCCCAAAAAGTCTTATATCATACAGCATGGGTGAGCATTATCTCAGATCCTTAATGATGAACCCAGCATGATATAGCCTTAAATAGGGATGTATACAACCAGACTGAATATGAACCAAGTAAGTACATCTCATTTTGAACATGCATTCTGTATAGTAGGAGTTTGACAAGGTTTTAATCACTTCTGTATATTTACTGCCAGTGCTCTATGTAATATATCACATAATATATCACATAGATGTTACAGTACCTTTAACAAAGAACCCAAACAAAGCAATTATAAGTCTGTAGAATCAATGGCGCCATCGCGTCAATGCCAAATGTATTGACAGGTTGTCTTTTGATCTACCCATAGCCCATGCATTTCAGGATGTTGGGAAGTCCAAGAATTATTGTCCAAGGAAACTCATTACAGTTGTTGAGTATGCGACGGGGGTTCCTTTGCCTTACCCTGGAGTTTTGAAAGTTCTAGAATGCTATGCTAATTATGAAACTTTAGAATGGCTGAACTCAATCTCCTTAATGGTATATTACATCAACTTTTTAGTAGGCAATACATATGCTAAAAATAATGCTCCCAAATTCAGAGACTATTTTTTTTTACTATATAAAGCCCACCACCATTCTACCATTTCTCCTCAAAGTCTGGCTAACAGAGTTCCATAGAGAGCAGCCTTAAGAATATTTAACATTAACATTCATAATAGATTCACACCAGAAATACTTTTTATTCTTTAAACTTAAATCAAAAATGTACATTTCTCTTGATTTAAAAACTTGACAGAATAATGGGCTGTCCATTTCAATGTGCCCTTAAAAAACTTTGGTGTCATGTGTAATTTAATAAGCACCTGAATGTCTGAGGCTTTAATACATTAATCACAGCCTTTGAAGTGCTTGATAAAAGATTTAATATCAAAATGTTCCCACTTATTACACGGATAGCACACTGTGAATGCTGCCTTGGTTTGGTGGAAAGAAAGACTAAAATGGGATAAGAAACACAAATGCTTATTTCCCACAGTGCCAGGTTGACTGATGTACAGTATCTACCAGGCCTGGTAATCTATCCGTTCGGGCATTCTCCATCTTAAATGTTTAATTTTTTTCATGATATTTCCCTGAGGTCAATGACACAATGGGCTGTTTTCTCTCTTAGGGCTATGGTGCTGGAAGTGATCGGTCACCCACAGACAAATCAGCAGAAAATACCTTTACATTTTCAAGCATGGTGATCGCAACATGTAAAACACTTTGCAAGCAGCAATCCAGAGTAACTGGATTAACTATGGTTAAAATTTCTTAACAATTCAATCATTAACTATTGTTGCTCAACCCAAATTCTGATCTTATGCATATTCCTCCAGCAACCATGGATATAGGTTCCAGGTCCCCCAAGGCTCAAAGCCTAAATTATGCCAGTGGAGCCAATGAGAACTCTGTTTACACTAAAAATCTCTTTTCTTGGATTCATATAACAAATTATTCTAGCTCTGAGCACCAATATATCTACCTATGTGAGGTCTGATTGCAGTAAGTCAAAAGCTGCAAAGTCATTTCAATATATTAGATAAAAGATGACTGACATAGCACAAGCAAGGGATGATTCCCAATGGAGAATCCTCTTATGTCTGTAATCAGGGCCATCAGGGGGGGGCACAGGGGGTACTGCTGTACAGGGCCTGGGCCTGAAGGAAGGCCCGGCTGTGCTGCATTTTTCAAAATAGCCGGGCCCCCCTTGACAGTGCCGTAGCCATGCCGCCTCTCCTGAAATCCCGAACTGCTGAAAAGCCGAAGTGCCGAACAGCCGAAGTTCTGAAGCTACGAAAAGACCTGAAGTCACAAAAACAGCTGAAGTTGAAGTCCTGAATCGGCTAAAAGACCCAAAGTCACGAAAACAGACAAAATCGAAGTCCTGAATCTGCGACAAGACCCAAAGTCATGAAAACAGACGAAATTGAAGTCCTGAATTGGCGAAAAGACCCAAAGTCACGAAAACAGACGAAATTTAAGTCCTGATGCGGCGAAAAGACCAAAAGCCACTAAACGAGGCAAAGTTGAAGACACAAGTTCAATTCTACTGAACACCAATGTGTGTTTTCTCATTTTTCTAATCCCCTGGCCACCAATGTATTATTTTAATAATCTATAGGCCCCTGCCACAAATGTTTTTTTAAAAAATATTCTCCAGGGCCCCAATTTTTCTCAACAGCTTTTTAAAAAAAACATATGGGGGGCCTATCGCAAATGTTTTTTTTTTTAACTTATAGGGGGGGCCCTGGTCACCAATTACTTTTTTTTAACTTGTAGGGGGTCCCTGACCACCAATTTGTAAAAAAAAACTTTTATGAGGGTGTGGCGTGGGCAGGATCTGGGGTGGTGGCTGGGGTGTGACTTGGGGGTGAAGCTTGGGGCTGGGGTGGGTGGGGCCCAGTATATTTTGTTGTACAGGGCCCTGTGATTTTTAATGGCAGCCCTGTCTGTTATTAGGGTTGGGGTATGTACGTTGGAGAGCTAGCTTCAGGTTTCAGAATCGAGCCATGAAAAGCAAAATTACTTTTTTGTAGATTCTGCTAGTTTTCATAGATGTCTGAAAATGAAAGCTTTAATTACAACACCCAATTAAAAATATAAAATAAATATATGTGTGTGTGTGTCTATATATATATATATATATATATATATATATATATATATATATATATATATATATATATATATATATATATATATATATATATATATATTAGTGATGTGTGGGCTGGCCTGATACCCGCGGGACCTTTTGCGGTTGGCGGGTCCTGGTCGAGCTCTTCCTCCTGCACTCCCGCCCGCCATCTTCAACTGCCAACTTCCGGCTTTATAGCCACGCGCCTGCTCGTCCCGCCCCTTTTGTGACATCATTGGCAGGGTTGGTCTATTATGGGAAGATGGAAGTCGGGCACGGGTGAAAGGGAGGGCGGGTGCGGATCGGAAAAACTCGACCCACACATCACTAATTTATATATATATATATATATATATATATATATATATATATATATAAATATATTTATACAAGTAACATAGCACCGCACTCCACAGGAACAAGATTTATTGAAAAAAAACTACGTTCCGAATGCCAATTGTGCTCTTTCTCTATATATATATATATATATATATATATATATATATATATATATATATATATATATATATAATAAAAAAAAAAACTTTATACAACCGAGTGGTCAGAATATTGCTTAGTAACTCACACATTTAAATTTCTACTCCTTCTCGGTGCAGCAAACAACTACATATTTAAAAATCCAAAGGTGTCCTTAAAGTCTAGACTTGCATCAATTCACAGAAGTATGGTCATGCTGGGATTAAGTCAAATTCCATGGTTCACTGAGCAGAAAATGTAACTTAAGAGGCAGATGCTGGTGCTGTGATGTTCGGCGTGTACTGTATGCTGTGCAGAGTCGATACATAATGTCCCTTCAATCTCATTAGCGTGGAACTGTGAGGCTCTAACACGTTTTCTTTGTGCCAAAGAAAATAAAATATATCATTTATTTCCCTAGTTTCAAAAGAATATTGGGAAAAAACACAACTCTTGTATAAGAGATCATAAATATACAGTACTAGCCCATCATTTTACATTTCAAAACTATCCTCAGATTTTTGTGGAAAATGAATCAGGAATCCAGTTTTTGTCACCCAGACCCATCACCCCAGTCTTTTCTATAAAATGACATTTTCTCTGAAAAGAGCAAATACTGTATATTTTGCATGAATAATTCATGACATTGAGTGCCCATAAAACAATTGGGGTAAGAAGCACTCACGAGGTGACAAGGTAGTGCTTTACAAATATCTCAGAGGTCAATGCAGTAAAATCACCAGGTAGCATTGTAATCACAGCAATGTACAAAGAACAAAAGGCTGTGCCTTTAAGGCAAGAGGATGAGTTTTAACATTAGCATCATGAGAGGCTGCCCAGTGTAATAGCAGAAAAATATGGAATTCCTGGTCACTGCATGGCAGATTGCCTTTAAAAGTAACAATTATGATCAGGCAATTGAAAATAGGATAGAACAATGCATAAAACATTATTATTATACTTTCCGTGAAGGGGACATAAACCTTTCCGAAAACTACCCGACAGCTCTCCAAAGTATTTGTTGGTGCATATAATCAGGGAATTTACCTGTGTGAATGACCACGCTACAATGGCATTGGCACTTCAGGTAAAACGAATGCCTAAGGGACACAGATGTTTTGCAGAGAACAGGTGACAGTGCCTGCCACAGGCCATTTAAGAGCCATAATGACAGCCAACTATAGCCATTTTGACCAAAGCTGTGCTGCAGGGGTTGCTCTCAAACTCCAAGATAAGTCAGTAATACCTAAATTAAATCTATGGGATTAATATATACCATTCCATTTAACAAATAGTAAGAAAAAAATGATCATACTAGATCTTTAGTGAGAAGTGTTTCAAAAGATTGTAGTTACCTAGAAAGCTCTGAATAACAGGAAGGTCATCTCCTGTAGACTCCATTTTAATAAAATAATTCAATAGTTAAAATATTATTTTCTTTTTCTCTGTAGTAATAAAACAGTACCTTGTACTTGATCCTAACTAAGGTAAAATGAATATTGGCGGCAAACCAATCCTACTGAGTTTATGTAATGCTTAAATGATTTTTGTAGTAGACTTAAAGGAAAACTATACCCCCAAAATGAATACTTAAGCAACAGTTAGTTTACATCATATTAAGTGACATATTAAAGAAGCTTATCAAACTGGTATATATATATATTTAAGTAAATATTGCCCTTTTACATCTCTTGCCTTGAAACACCATTTTGTGATGGTCTGTGTGCTGCCTCAGAGATCACCTGACCAGAAATACTGCAGCTCTAATTGTAACAGGAAGAAGTGTGGAAGCAAAAGACAGAACTCTGTCTGTTAATTGGCTCATGTGACCTAACAAGTATGGTTTGTTGGTTTGTTTGTGTGCACAGTGAATCGTATGATCCCAGGGGGCGGGTTAATATAAATGAGTTGATGAAGATTATTGAAGCAGACCTGCCATTAGAAGGTGCACAAGAGCCAAGCTTAGTGTTACCATTATTCACATGGCAGAGGAGTGTTTTGATACATACACAGACTTCATTAACTAGGATGGCTGTGATGAGTGTATCTGAGTTGTGTTTAGCTGCCCTTGTGCTCATTATGATGCATGCCCAGTGACAGTATAAAGCATCAGAAATGTCAGCATTAAATACAACACTGATTTAATTTTTAGAATGCTGAGACGTAGGCGCATTTCAGCCCACTCTACCCATGCATTATAACTTAATGTGCGTTCCTTGTGACCACAGTGTTCCAAACAATCACAACTTTTACTTTGTGCCTGCTATATAATTAACTGTGTGATTCCACCTATTGAGAACCAAAGTGCCCCACAGTTTGCTGATTGCTCTTTTCTGGCATTATTTTTAGCTTTGGACAAAACAGCAGTTCTAGAGAGCAAGTGAAGAAAAGGTTGAAATTACTAGAACAGCACCATATTATTAGCTCAGCTCCTGACTCTGCACGAAAAGTAGAGGTAGAAATCTAGGCTTAGCCTCAGTGACCAATCCTTTTCTCTCCTGAACTTGGCGTTGTTGGAAATAATCACCACAACGGATACAATGGCTTTTATTGTTTTGTCATATTGTAGAAAATTGTGCAGTTATCAAAATTCAATGGCCTGTTAGAGAGAGTGAACCCTGCAAATGAAGGAAAACTGAGCCCATTATATAAGAGGGAAGAGGAATATAACATGCAATTAATGAAAAATGTATATTCTCCAGCCCTGTGGCTGTTATTGAACTACACACCCTAGCATGCTCCTAGTAGCTTTCTGGTTTGTTTTCTGTTTGCTATTAAGTACTAGTTTCATGGTTTGAATAATTATTTCATGAACACTTTAGGGCACATTTAATAAGTTCGAGTGAAGGATTAGAATAATAAAAACTTTGAATTTCGAAGGTTTTTTTTGGCTACTTCAACCATCGAATTGGCTACTTCGACTTTCGACTACGACTTCGAATTGAAACGATTCGAACTAAAAATTGTTTGACTATTCGACCAGACCATTCGATAGTACTGTCTCTTTAAAAAAAACTTCGACCTCCTACTCCGCCACCTAAAACCTACCGAGCATCAATGTTAGCCTATGGGGAAGGTCCCCATCGGCTTTCTAGTCAATTTCTGATCGAAGGAATTTCGTTCGATCGATTAAAATCCTTCGAATCGTTTGATCGAACGAATAGCGCTAAATCCTTCGAATTCGATATTCGAAGTCGAAGGATTTACTTCGAGGGTCGAATATGGAGGGTTAATTAACCCTCGATATTCGACCAATAGTAAATGTGCCCCGTAATTTAGTTAAAGGTATATCTTAATGGGATCACTTGGGTATATGTGTATAATCCATAGTGAACCTGCCCCACTTGGTAGATATTGGTTGCTATATTTATATACCTGCAGTTAAGGTTAACGTTTAGGGCTCATTTACAAACTCAGCCACAAGTGTGGTAGCGCTGAAATAGACACATTTTATGAGTGTATTGATGCTAATCATTAAAATCAGTACAATAAATTGATTACTTATAATGAAGTCTATGGGAGATGGCCTTCCTGTAATTTGGAACTTTTTGGAAAATGGCTTTCTGGATAACAGATCCCATACATCACCCTTCTGTTGTTGAGCACTAATGAATATATTGAAGTTTTAAATACACATGCCAATAATAATATATGTGCTGTTATTGTATATACAAAGAAACCGGCAGTTTCCCTAAAACAGATTTGATTATGACATCTTTCTTCTGTAGCCATTTCTACGAGGTACTTGCTCCACAAAATATAATTTCTTGTTGTCACTTCACTATGTCTTATTTGCAGCAATGCCAATAACAATGCAAAATCTCCCCCCCCCTTAACATTTTGTTTATGTTCTATATGTCTATTTAGTCTTCAGATGTATTATTGCTAGAGATGGAATAGTTTATAATTTATTTCCTGAGATTATCAAGATTGTCAAATTAGGCCAAGCAGCTATTGCTGGCTGTCGTCTTTTAGATTTCTGTGTCAACACATTAATACACAGAGAGACAGAAAAAGATGAAAAGAGAATTTCACTTTAGAAGATCTAGTAAAGAAGAGTTGAAAAAGTGACAGATGGTTTAAAATCAAAGAAATATTAGAGAAACATATGCAAAAGTAGAGCACAAGAAGCAAAATACTATCAGAGGGAATTACATATTTTTCCCACTGACCTTATTATAAATAAAAACCGTAAATATGTTTAAAGTTACAGTACGCCATCTGCAATACATCATGTACTCTCAACTAAGGGATCCTTTAGCCACTTAACATTTGTACATTTTGATTGTGCTAAATGTGCTATTTTTAATAGGCTGATGGAAGTAAATTTAGCCACATCTTATCTAGTATTGTTATTGGTCAGAGAGTTCCTTCCAGTATTTACCTGTACAAATCAAATTTACCAATCATGGACAAAATACACATGACTAGGTGCAGGTATTCAAAAATAACCAAAATATGATTCTGTTTATTAAATTCAGATGTATTCTCAGCCAGGACAGATGTATATAATAAATTGGAGATTTCTTTTATCTAAAAAACACCTGTTTGTACTAGCAGGCATGCCTGGGATTTAGGTGGTACTGCAAGAGATGTTGTGCAATTTCCTGAAGTCTGCAAACCACTAGAATAAACCATAACACTCAAAAATCCAGTTCTTGTCTGGAATAAATGTGCCAGCTTTATCCACACTTAATACTGTGACATTTGTAGTAGTGACTTCATGAAAATCTTTAGCAGAACTACGGCAGATCTTAGCAAAATGTCCTACTTTTGTGCAGTTGCGGCACCGTAAAGCTTTTGCAGGACATGTAACATGATTTGCAGTGTGTTGTGTTGAACCACAGCGAAAGCAGTGTTTTTTATTTGTATTTGCTGCATGGTTTTGCAGTGAATCCTTAGCCCTGTATTTTGCCTGTGACTGTGCATTATTAGACCATAGTGTTGAATTTACAGTCTGTACATTCCCAGCAGTTCCCTGACTGAGAGTTTTAGCCTCTGCCACTGCTGTTTCAATTTGGCTAGCAACTGTAATAGCCTTTGCAAGGGTTAAATCCTGCTTTAAGAGCAGTCTCTCTCTAATGCAAGGTGAGTTTGTTTTTTCTACTATTTGGTCTCTTAGCATTTCATCTGTTAGATTCCCAAACTCACAGGTAACAACCAGCTCTCTCAAAGCTGCTACAAATTGTTCTGTGGATTCGCCATTAAGTTGTCCACGTTGGCGGAATTTATATCTTTCAGCAACCACATTTACTCTTGGCGCAAAAAGAGTTCTTTATAGCAGTAAGAGCAGTTTCATAAATCTCATCAGCTAATGGTAATGTATAGAATATATGCTGTCCCTCTGCTCCCAGGCAGTGAATAAGTAAAGCACGCTTTCTAGCAGCAGAAATCTCCCCTTGGTCAGCAGCAATAATGTCATATTCAAACATACGGATCCAAGAAGTAAAAGGTATGGTAGGCCTACCAGGGTTTGGAAGAAAAGGAGATAGAAAACCCATCCTCATCGCCATTTGTTATGTTTTGGGTAGCGAGGATGAGTAGAGTATAACAGTGCTTTAATAGCAGAGTCATGCAGGCATTACACAAAAGTAAGCTTTTCAGTTTCACTTTTAAGCTGACAGGAAGTATGCACAGTATAAGTATGAGCACAGTGACATCTACAGGCCATCTGTATAAACACCACCAATATATATATATATATATATATATTTTTTTTTTTTTTGTGGTGTTTATACAGATGACCTGTAGATGTCATTGTGCTCATACTTATACTGTGCAAATAATTTGGGTATATATATATATATATATATATATATATATATATATAAATAATATGGCACCCATATATATATATGACACCCAAATTATTTCACAGGCTGTAGAACTGCATCCCAAATGCCAGTCACAACCTAAGGGGGATATGCCAGGAATTGCTACCTGGATCTTCTATATGTAGGTGCTAGGCCAGATAATTGTGCCACAGATAGCAAAGGGAGCCAAGAAACGACTATCTGTTCAAGGGCAGGTACTGTCTTTGGGATACCCCTATGCACTCAGCAAATTGTGGTACCATCTGTTTCATAACCTACTCAGTATTTCAGCTTTTTGTATATTATCAACTAAAAGCTACAGGGTGAAATTGAAAAAGGGACAGAGCCATGTGCCTCAGTGTGTACATATAAACACAGGCCTCAGAGTCTGCAAGGTGCTGATACCTTGGCTAACAGAAGCAGGTTGGCAGCATCTCGAAAAAATGTAATTTTTTTTACTAGAAAATTTTTTAGAGGTAAAAAAACTTTTTTATTATACCCAGATGCTGCAAAAAGCCCAAATCCATAAATCCGCCATCTCAGACCAGTCAAGGTCCTGTATAAGTTAATGGGAGAGGCACCTATCCCAAATTGAAGTTGTTGTGGTCTGCACTGGGGTTAGCTCGAAAATCAGACTTTTTCAGTGTTTTCAACCAAAAACTCTAAAAAAAAACGAGTGATTCCGGGGTTTTTGCTCAATTTTATAGCGTTTTTTCACGATGGGATTAATTTGAATTTTTTTTAAATAAATAAACTAAAATTGGGCATTGGAGTTTAGTTGAGCTTTTTTTATTAATATTATGAGATAAATTTGGATTTTAGTAAATAACCCCCTTAATGTCTGGAGCTTAGAAAAGCAAGTGCTTGAAATTTACCATTGCCCTTGTCAAGCAGTCAACTACATCCTCAGTCATCTCTTTGATTCGGTGAGGAATGCCTCTACCCTTGTTTACCCTCTCCATAATTATTTAAGCCATATTGAACACTGTACATTTTGACTGCCCCAATCTGCTTATCACTGTGATCTATGGAAACTTGCTGCCTAAAGCTGGCCATACATGAAGAGATCTGAACGGTTGGCGGTATCGCCAAACAAGCGGATCTTTCACCGATATGCCCAACAACGGCACGGCTATTTCCGGGTAATCCAAACGATCGGATTACAACAAGGAGCAATGGGCTCCAACGGGGAAAAATTAAACCTTTCCGATCAATATCGTTGCCAGATATAGATCGGAAGACCCATTGGAAGCCGCCATAGACGGCCAGATAAATTGCCGAATTGGTCTTAAGGACCGATATTGGCAGTTTTGAGTGGGCTGGTGGGGGCCAAACAGGCCCCCACCAGCCCACTCAATTGTGACTGTCTATAGCATTTTACGGCAGCCCCCTCTGACATTTGCCAGAACCCACAGATTGCCAGTCCAGGCTTGAGTATGCGCTTACCCTTTGACTGTAGCACTGACGGAGGGAGCAGGGAGAACAAATCACAAGTGGAAAGCACAACATCCAGCACTACTACACATATGCTGCCTGTCCTCATTAAATGTAAAAAAAAAAAATGTAAAAAAATGTAAATTTCTAAAAACATTTAAACATTAAAAAGACAGCAGGATTGTTTTGTTGTTGATTTATGCTAACACAGGGAACATCTTGTAAAGGTCCTGTCTAAATATTACTAGAAAAAAGATCAAAAGAAAAATAATGGTTTCAGTTGGTCTATGTGAAATGACTGCTGTATTTCAGAGCTTCCTAGAGAAGGTTCTTCTGTATACACATATCATAATCTATTAATCTGCTTGTATGTATTTGGAGTGTGGGAGGAAACCCACACAGAGTACAACATGCAAACTCCTTGCAGGTAGTGCCTAAGTCAGAACAGAACGCAGTGCTGCAATATACTGTAGAATTACTAACCACAGAGCTGCTTACAGTTTACAAGGGTGGAATTAGGCATTTTAGCTAATGGTATGTAAGAAATTACTTAACAGTGTAATTGAAATTGATTAAAGAGCGGTGTTATCCCTCTTTTTAAAAATGAATTCAGTGACTATGGCTTGAGCAGAACAGACTTTGTGGCTATTTCTTTTATTAAGCTGTTGAATGTATGTACTGCCACTTTCAAACTGGTTCATTAAAGCAATTACAAAAGACAACAGGTACTCTTACCATTTAACAGATCCCCTCAATACCTGGCAGACATCGAATAAATGCAAGTTGTTGTAGAGCAGTAAATGCAAACTTGATAGCAATGAATTTAAATACATGAGAGTGCTCTCAAGTTCTGGTAATCTCACTGCATAATGAATGCAATCCACCTGTAGTGTATACACTGGGGCAGATTTCAGCCAGAAAACGCATACTTTGCCTTGTACAGTGACAGACTGATCCCATTCATGCCTGTTGCTACACACAAGGGGCAGCTTCCACATTTTCCACTCCCAGATTGTGTGACATTAGCATTATCTGTAAACCCGAGACACAAGCAGAAGCCACAACAAGACAGGGGTGCCTATTATTTTGTTCATGCTGTCCCTTTAAGACCTTTAATTGAAACTTGCATGCAGTAAGAATAATTTACAAAAGATTTTACAAAAGATAACAGAATCCACTGACTGGAGTGTAAATGACAAGGGCTGATATTTTTTATGGTTAGTTAGCAAGTCCAAAGCCATATGCAACGTCCCCATTGTGGTAGCTGTGCCTGGGAGGAAGCGTTTAGGTACAGACCTATCACATCCTGTCTGTTACATTACAATACCGCATGCTATTAGACTGCTCAGTCTCCTGTCTTTGTAAGCAGAAACCTTGCACGAATGCAGCTGAAGTCACTCACCGCTGCCTTTTCATCTTCATTTCTCTCTTGCAGTTTTATCAGCTCTATAAACATATTTCCAGCAGAAGCAATAAAACATACATTATTGTGTAATATTCATTGCCATGTATATTACTCTGGCAAAAGCGCCATCTGTAAATTTCACTTACTGTTTGCAGGAAAAAAACAAACTATTTATCATAATATTTACCCAGGC
This sequence comes from Xenopus laevis, assembly GCF_017654675.1. NCBI lineage: Eukaryota > Metazoa > Chordata > Amphibia > Anura > Pipidae > Xenopus > Xenopus laevis. Next base: position 45,552,625 of record NC_054381.1, read on the forward strand.
ATTGTGGAAATGCCACACAGGGCGAGATCCAGGAATTTTAGCAGGGCTGGTGGCCTGCTGCCCCAATTCAAAAAATAAATATATATATTTTGTTATTACACTCGTTTCTGTACTTCTTCAGCCCATAATTAAGTGCTCAAGTGCATGAAATGTGTAAAGCTTTATGTAAATCTGTTGTTTGCAGGGTCGGACTGTGACATCTGGGGCCCACGCATGTGCAAAATCCGGAAGGCAGTGCGCATGTGCGAAATCCGTGGCGCCATACATAATTTTTCTAATTAAAGTGTTTTAAAGTAATGAAAATATCATGTACTGAAGCCCTGCACTGGTAAAACTGATCTGTTTGCTTCAGAAACTACTATAGTTCATATAAACAAACTGCTGTGTAGCAATGGCAGAAATTGAAAAAAGTCTATATGGCACAGGATAAATAGTGGATAACAGATAACATTATGTTCTACAGAGCTTATCTGCTATTTAACCTGAGACTTTTCTCCTTTGAATAGCTGCCCCCCTGGCTACATATATAAATAGTTATATAAATAGTAGAGGTTCTGAAGCAAACACAGCAGTTTTACTAGTGCAGGGCAACACTGCATTATATTATTATTACTTTAAAACAATTTCATTTTTTGATGTTACTGTTCCTTTACGTTCCACCTGATTGGGTTTTTTTCCTCGGTGTCCTGCAGGCCCAGTTCGAACCTTATTTTTTTGGATAAATAAAGTCTGTGGTGCAGGATCTGCTGATTTTTTTTACTTGTTCTCTTTACTTGTGTTGGGGATATTACAATTAAATAATTGTTTTTCTACAGATAGGGTTATGAATAGTTTTAGGCTATGTATCACCTTGCTGGCTAGTGGGGGGTGAGGAATAAAATAAGTAAAAGGTGAATACAGCCCTCAATACATGAACATGCTCTCAAAGATATGTCACCCCACCAATTTTCCGGAATCTCCTCTACATTTATCTCCAGTTTTAGCGAAGCAAGGGACCTTGCAATAAAGTAATTGGGCGTGATATAGTATGGGCACGATATGGGTATGACCATTTCAAGCGTAATGTGCCTTCACTTCTATGTAGCAATCCTCAGGCTAATTGGTCAGATTAGTGCAATTTGGCCTTCCACAAACCTTACAACTATCTGGTCATGTTCAAAGGAGAAGTAAAGTCTGTTTGCACCATCTTCCTCCCGCGGTTGAGCATGCGCAGTATAAAAAAAAGCCGATCTTTAACTAAAAAGTTGGCTATTTGTTCAACTGCGCACGCGTTTGCCCTTTGAAGAAAGAAGAAGACAGAAGAAGATCTGCATCCCCAAGTGCAAACAGACTTTCCTTCTCGTTAAAAGTGATGGTTTCTAGCAATATATCAATTTACTGTAGCAATCTGCCAAAACCCCAGGTCGGATTTCACGAAAACTTCACATTGAGATAGGTGCCTCTCCCATTGACTTATACAGGACCCGACAGGTCTGAAATGGTGGATTTTCGGATTCAAGGTTTTTGCAGCATCCGAGTATAATAAATCTCGAAAAAAATCCAAGTTTTTTTTTCTCTAAAAATTTGAGTTTTCTAGTGAAAAACTCAAGTTTTTCAAGATTTTAACATTCAGGTTTTAATAAATAACCCCCTAAATATAAGTGTCACTTAAATTAAAATTAGGAAAATGTATAAATCAAACAAAAGATAGCAGCAATTGCTGCCATGCCAGGACTACTGTAAAAAACGCATAGCAACGAGTCTATAAAATACATAAGTAGCAAACCCTACCAAACCAGAGACCTCAAACAATAAGATCTGGGCACCAAAACCCTGAATATCTTGCATTATCTTGCAAAGCTCACAGATGAAACATAGTGACCTCAATTGAAAATCCTCAGATCATTTACACAGAAACCAATCAAGTGATGAAAAAACTCTTGCTGCAAACATGTACAGTATGGGCCGCAGCAAGCTCTGAACCAACCACAGCTTCAAAGAAAATGTAGCTTCTCTCAGATATTCACAACTGATACCTTGAAAGGAAAAACAAAGAGTTGCTCAGACTTCGATGCATACTAGAGTTACACTGCCATGCAACAACATCTTTTTACATTGTAGTGAGGGGCCAGAATGAAAACCCATTGTATAAACAGTAAGTCATTGCAAATATACAGTCAAATGAAGGTAATACAACTATTGATAATGGACCCAAAAGTACAACATAAAAAGCATTTCAAGGAAAAGTATTTATTCAATTCCCTTGGAGATAGTGTCCAAATGGTATATCCACCTTGCTTTATGCCTAAATAGTGTTTGTCCCTACAATTCCCTCTCGTAATGAAAGTCGATAGCTATACGTGGAAAAAATAAGTTTCATACCCAAAATGTGTATGGGAACAATTTATACAAACAAACACGCACCTCTATTATTTTATTTTTTTCCTCCAAATCCTTCTCTGTCCCTCCTCTTTCTTTTACCTACATTATGGTAGCCCTTCCTTTCTGTTCTGCCAATGATCTTTCTTTCATTTACTAGACTGTTTAGTTTTATTGCATAACTGATCATGTGATTGCTCTATCATGTTTATGGTTTTGTTTCTAATGACACTGTCCATTCTATTTGCTTGGATCTTCAATCTTTTCTATAAAAATCATATTAAAATAAAAAATACAAGAACAAGCACCTCCAACAGCAGAAATCTGTAAATACAGGCCCAGACTTACTGTGTGCCCCCTAGGCCTGAACCCCACCACTGCCCATTGGCTGTTTCATCCTGCAGGAGATTTGACAACTGTCAGATCTCCTGTGCACCCCTTCCCCAGTGCTCTGAATTGAAAGTGTCGCCCTAGGCCCCAGCCTTCCCACAAATCCAGGCCTGTGTAAATATACCTATGTAAAGGTCCATTTTATTGTGCTACATCAATGAACACCCTCTTGAATGCTTGAGTGGCTCTTTAAGTTTGCTTTTAAGTGAATCGTGGAAGTAAGGGGGTATAAATCATAATAAGGAAATATTACATTTTATAAATGGACCTGCAAACATCAAGTTTCATAAAAACTAAGGTAGATAAAGCAAAAATCAACCATCAGCTCATGTGACTGAATCCAATGGTCAGAAAAGCTGAAGCTCAAGCTATGACAGGTACTTAGCTTAAAGGGGGCATCAGTCTTGGGGGCAGGTTCACTAAAGGGCAAAGTGGCCAACGCTAGAGACTTTTCGCCAGCGTTGCCACCCGCAGGGACATTACCAATTCACTAAAAGGCGCAGGCGCCAATTCGCTAGCGAACGGGATCGTTGCTAGCGTTCATTCCCACTCTTCATTCGCACAGTTGACTTCACTACCTCAGACCAGGCGAAGTGCTTAAAAGAAGCTAGATCTTCCTCAATCATCTGTTACTTACATCATATCCTGTTTGCCGAAAATGCATTAAAATTTAAAAAATGCTGGCAACTTTTCCTTTATTGAAATGGAATTGCCTGCAAAAGTCCTGACTTAAACTTTTTTTGGCTGACAAACTTTTTTTGGGTAACTGGTTTTCTCCAGACATTTCATAACACATGGAACATTAATTTTACAGTGGACTCATGTGTAGGCCATTATATTAAATCTTGTCATTATTAAGGTTCCCTGGACATGTATAAGAAAAAGTGGTAACTTCA